>NC_053389.1:746560218-746860218 GCF_905171765.1 Bufo bufo | reverse complement strand
GCCCAATATACTAAATACTATGGATAGCCCCTGGCCCTATCTTATATGAAGGATGGCCTTATGCCCATCCCATGCATGCTGAAACTCCTTCACTGTATTTGCAGCTGCCACTGCAGGAAGGCTATTCCATGCATCCACTATTCTCTCAGTAAAGTAATACTTCCTGATATTACTTTTAAACCTTTGCCCCTCTAATTTAAAACTATGTCCTCTTGTAGCAGTTTTTCTTCTTTTAAATATTCTTTCCTCATTTACCTTGTTGATTCCCTTTATGTATTTAAAAGTTTCTATCATATCCCCTCTGTCTCGTCTTTCTTCCGAGCTATACATGTTAAGCTCCTTTAATAATTCCTGGTAAGTTTTATCCTGCAATCCATGTACCAGCTTAGTACCTCTTCTCTGAACTCTCTCCAAAGTATCAATATCCTTCTGGAGATATGGTCTCCAGTACTGAGCACAATACTCCAAATGAGGTCTCACTAGTGCTCTGTAGAGCGGCATGAGCACCTCCCTCTTTCTACTGGTAATTCCTCTTGCTATACACCCAAGCATTCTGCTAGCATTTCCTGCTGCTCTGTGACATTGTCTGCCTACCTTTAAGTCTTCTGAAATAATGATCCCTAAATCCCTTTCCTCAGATACTGAGGTTAGGACTGTATCACTGATTTTATATTCTGCTCTTGGGTTTTTACGTCCCAGGTGCATTATCTTGCACTTATCAACATTAAATTTTAGTTGCCAGATTTTTGACCATTCCTCTAGTTTTCCTAAGTCCTTTTCCATTTGGTGTATTCCTCCAGGAACGTCAACCCTGTTACAAATCTTTGTGTCATCAGCAAAAAGACACACCTTACCATTGAGGCCTTCTGCAATTTTGCTGATAAAGATATTAAACAATATGGGTCCCAGAACAGATCCCTGAGGTACCCCACTGGTAACAAGACCTTGGTCTGAATATACTCCATTGACTACAACCCTCTGTTGCCTGTCCCTCAGCAACTGCCTAATCCATTCAACAATATGGGAGTCCAAGCCCAATGACTGCACTTTATTGATAAGCCTTCTATGTGGGACAGTATCAAAAGCCTTACTAAAGTCTAGATAAGCGATGTCTACTGCACCTCCTCCATCTATTATTTTAGTCACCCAATCAAAAAAATCAATAAGATTAGTTTGACATGATCTCCCTGAAGTAAACCCATGCTGTTTTTCATCTTTCAATCCATGGGATTTTAGATGGTCCACAATCCTCTCCTTAAGTATGGTTTCCATTAATTTCCCCACTATTGATGTAAGGCTTACTGGCCTATAGTTGCCCGATTCCTCCCTACTACCTTTCTTGTGAATGGGCACAACATTTGCTAATTTCCAATCTTCTGGGACGACTCCTGTTGCCAGTGATTGGTTAAATAAATCTGTTAATGGTTTTGCTAGTTCACCGCTGAGCTCTTTTAATAGCTTTGGGTGTATCCCATCAGGCCCCTGTGATATATTTGTATTAATTTTAGACAGTTGACTTAGAACCTCTTCCTCTGTAAAGACACATGCGTCAAAAGATTCATTAGTCTTCTTTCCCAACTGAGGTCCTTTTCCTTCATTTTCCTTTGTAAAAACTGAACAGAAGTATTCATTGAGGCAGTCAGCTAGTTCTTTATCTTCTCCCATATACCTTCCTTCTTTAGTTTTTAATTTGGTAATTCCTTGTTTTAGTTTCCTTTTTTCATTTATGTATCTGAAGAATGCCTTATCGCCTTTTTTCCCTGACTGAGCTAATTTCTCTTCTGCCTGTGCTTTAGAAGCTCTTATAACTTGTTTGGCCTCTCTCTGCCTAATCTTATAAATTTGTCTGTCATCCTCGTTTTTTTTTTTTTTTTTATAATTCCTAAATGCTATCTTTTTGTTTTTAATGATTTTGGCCACTTCTGCTGAGTACCACAGTGGTCTCTTCCTTTTTTTGCTTTTACTGACAAGCCTAATGCAATCTTCTGTTGCCTTCAATAGTGCCACTTTTAAGTAGTCCCATTTCTCCTGGACTCCAATTAAACTGTTCCAGTCTGATAGGGACTCGTATACCACTAATCTAATTTTAGAAAAGTCAGTTTTTCTAAAATCTAAAACTTTTGTTTTTGTGTGGTGTGACTCAGTCACTGTACTTATAGTAAACCACACTGACTGGTGATCACTAGATCCCAAGCTTTCCCCTACAGTAATATCAGATACCAAATTCCCATTTGTGAATACTAAATCTAAAATGGCCTCCTTCCGGGTTGGCTCCTCCACTACTTGCTGTACAGATAATCCCAGTAGGGAATTTAGAATATCTGTACTCTTGAATGACCAAAGAATACTTTCCCTGGTGAAGAAAACACCTTCACAACAGTTGGCCAGATGAAGAACACTCTCCAGGAGGTAGGTGTATGTGTGTCAAAGTCAACAATCAAGAGAAGACTTCACCAGAGTGAATACAGAGGGTTCACCACAAGATGTAAACCATTGGTGTGCCTCAAAAACAGGAAGGCCAGATTAGAGTTTGGCAAACAACATATAAAAAATCCTTCACAGTTCTGGAATAACAT
This sequence comes from Bufo bufo, assembly GCF_905171765.1. Taxonomy (NCBI): domain Eukaryota; kingdom Metazoa; phylum Chordata; class Amphibia; order Anura; family Bufonidae; genus Bufo; species Bufo bufo. The sequence continues at coordinate 746,857,642 of NC_053389.1, read as the reverse complement.
CCTATGGACAGATGAGACCAAGATCAACTTGTACCAGAGTGATGGGAAGAGAAGAGTATGGAGAAGGAAAGGAACTGCTCATGATCCTAAGCATACCACCTCATCAGTGAAGCATGGTGGTGTTAGTGTCATGAGGTGGCCATGTATGGCTGCCACTGGAACTGGTTCTCTTGTATTTATTGATGATGTGACTGCTGACAAAAGCAGCAGGATTAAATCTGAAGTGTTTCGGGCAATATTATCTGCTCATATTCAGCCAAATGCTTCAGAACTCATTGGACGGCGCTTCACAGTGCAGATGGACAATGACCCAAAGCATACTGCAAAAGCAACCAAAGAGTTTTTTTAAGGGAAAGAAGTGGAATATTATGCAATGGCCAAGTCAATCACCTGAGCCTGAATCCGATTGAGCATGCATTTCACTTGCTGAAGACAAAACTGAAGGGAAAATGCCCCATGCAAAAGCAGGAACTGAAGACAGTTGCAGTAGAGGCCTGGAAGAGCATCACCAGGGATGAAACCCAGCATCTGGTGATGTCTATGCATTCCAGACTTCAGGCTGTAATTGACTGCACAGGATTTGCAACCAAGTATTAAAAAGTGAAAGTTTGATTTATGATTATTATTCTGTCCCATTACTTTTGGTCCCTTAACAAGTGGGAGGCACATATGCAAACTGTTGTAATTCTTACACTGTTTACCTGATTTGTATGTAAATACCCTCAAATTAAAGCTGACAGTCTGCAGTTGAAGCACATCTTGTTCATTTCATTTCAAATCCATTGTGGTGGTGTATAGAGCCAAAAATGTTAGAATTGTGTTGATGTCCCAATATTTATGGACCTGACTGTATGACAAAGGCATGTAAATTCAAAGTTGCATGAGCTTACCAAGCATGCGTCCACTTAACAGCAGGGAGAGACGGCGTGTTGGGATAGCTGTGGCGCCATGTTTAAATTGGCAGGAGGATTTCCTGATTGGTGCAGGCGGGATTGATGTGTGCATGAGAGCACGCCCCTAATCTTGCGATGAAGCGAGCGTCCTATGTAGACATGCCCGCATTGAGCAGGCCGGCCAGGGAGGGGGATAAGAGTGCGTGCGCTGGGCGGACCGTGGCGTGCACATGCCTACTTAGGGCAGAGAGGGGTGTAGAGGCCATCTTGGGACAGGGCAGGAGGGGTAATAACTCGAGATGACATGTGCGCAGGCACATAAAAGGGAGAGCACTATATTGTGAAAGGGCAATACCCAACAGAGGAGGGGATAATGTCCAAATGACAGTAATACTTTGAATTTACATGCTCTTGTCATATGTATCCTCGCAGCCAGGCCGCTCATGCAAGGCTACGTCTTCATGGCTCCCTCACTTCAAGTCCTGTCTATCACAGGCTCCAGCCCTGGGTCTTCCTGTCATTTATTCAGGATAGATTTCCTGTCTGTCCCCTCCATCTTCATCACATATGTACTCAGCATTCTATGTACTCAGTCTTTCCACATATGCACTCAGCTTCTTATGCACCCAGCACTTATGTCCCAGCATCCATTTGCTTCTCCACTTTTTGTCTCCTATCACTTTCTGGTCATTCTCCTGATGTACTAATGTAATGTAAAGTACAATCATGAAATGTAATAACATTTATGGATAAACCCTATGTATGAAATGATATGATGAAAATTACAGTTTGAGGAATTACTAATAATGTCAACACCTTTTATGCAAGAATCATGTCACTATGACAATTTTTGTAACCTTTTGTATTTATACGTACCTTTTCTATCTCTTGTACATCAGCCTGATGAAGGGCATTCAATTTACCCGAAACGTTGTTCAGTGTACCACTATGTCCGGCTAAATAAAGACTAATCAAGCATAACAAAAATTGGTGTGCCGTCTGAATTGTTTAATACGTTTTAAGTCAATATGGCCATGGCGGCTGCTTCGTGATCAAATGGATAAGGTATCACTTTTTCTTTATTGGATTAACCCCTGAAAGCCCTATTATTCTCAGATGTTGCGATCACCAATGTGGCATCTGTGAGACTCAATGATGGTAAGAGGCATGATTACTGTTCCCTGTCATTGCGCCCACTACTTACAAATAATTTCTTTGTGAATTTTGGTGAATTTTTCAAAACTTCGCTCAACACTAGTTGGGAAGAATAGCTTGTTAGGCCAAAAGCTATCTGAAATGTTCGGCCAATTTAAATGTCAAATAGTTTCATTTGGCCTTTAAATTGATGAATCAGGTAGTAAAGTGCTTAGTGTATCGAAGAGGACATATAAATGGATGAAGAATGTGATCACGAGCATGGTATGCTACTTCAACTAACGGAGCCGCACAGAATGATGTGTCAACCAAACAGATTTGGCTTAGAGCTACTCTTAAGGGTGTTATCCCCTGTTACTGGTCCCCTGGTTTTAACCCCTATACAGGGATCTAGACTCTGCTGCAGGGAACACCAGTCTGCTACCTCCTGTAGTAGTCTCTGCTTTTATTTACTAGGTTAGCACACTGGGCTCAGAAAAAATGATACAACCTACACAGTCACCAAAGCTCTGGGGCTTACTAGGGCTCACCTCAGAGACAGGACTCATCTCAGGTTAATTTGCATATGTATCAAATCGTTTTTTTAACCAAATAAAAGCACACAGAGCTATGGGGACTGGATATTGCGGATGTGCAGGCGGCCATCTAGTAACTGATGTCCTAAGCTCTATACACAAAATCCGGGTGACAGGTTCCCTTTAATCTGTAACCTTTATCTCCCCCCTCCCACTCTTTCATTACAGACTCATTGAACTACCAAGTAAAAGGAGGAGTGGCTGAGATATATAGTTTCCATATAGTTTCACATATAATACTTTATAGTTATCAATTTTTTTTAAAATGATATATAATATGTATTAAGGAGAGCAGTAGGCATTATATGCATATAGATCATATGCATCATATTATTATACTGTACATTATAGTATGTGCACAGGTATTTACATTTTCAATACTGTTCTTTATGGCTTTTTTATTGCAACCCTCTCTTTTACATTGCTTTTCCCCCCATCCTTATCCCCATAGCATTCTCTCTTTTCTCCATATCAGCAATATATATAAAGAAAACAAAAACATACAGCGCCTTATGTGTGATATCGTCTTAGTGTATGTGCAGATATAATGGATATATATGCGCTTACCGAATGCCGTTTTGAGTAGTCACAACAGCTATGAAGGCTTCGCTGGTTTTAAATCCTAACTAGAGATGAGCGAATTTCTCAAAATTTATTTGTGGCGAATCGGATTAAAAAAACTGCTATTTCCTGGCTGCAGAGAGCCTTTATAGTGGTGTAGAACACTGTGCTTGCAGTAACACACATAGGGAGTCTTCTGGGGTAGTGAAATTATACTGTGAGTCAGTATGACATGTAGATGACAGGCGTCACTCTTAGAATCACTGCACACTTTCTCTTATTTGGGCAATTACGGGGCTCAAGTGTGAGCTCAGCCTTACAGGTCAATGTTAGCGTCAAGAAGAAGCGCACTCCTTTTACACCGTTGGCAGCTGATTCCACATAGATGTCTACAGAAACTGTTCTATTAAACGCTTATACAAGTAGAGCCGCCCGACAGAGTGGAGAGTGTGTCAGCAGTAAGTTTGTGTTGACGTCACTGATTATTTTGCCCTTCCTCTGATTCGTCAGAATAATAACCCCTAAAAAACAGATCCTCTCTGTGGAGCATACGCTTTCACTTGGTCAGCATTTGGTCAGTAATCCATCAGTATTACTAAAGCCAAAAAAAACAAGAGTGGATCCAAAACAGAGGTGACACGTGAATGGAATATTTGCATGTCTTCTGTGTTTTGTACCCACTCCTGCTTTTGGCTACCAAATCATAAGCCAATTCTGATTCAAAATAGGGACCATGTCATGCAGGCTTTACAGCTGTTACATAGACAGGATCCGTTGTGCGTCTCATTTTTCCTTCCTTCTGACAGATCAGAAGAAGGGTCAAATAAATGATGATGTCAGCCAGGCCGAAAGACAAAATAGTGGCCCATTCATGAAGTGGGGAGGATGGGAACAGCATGAGAAGTCCACAGAGTGGCCCTATGACATAGTGGTGAGGAAGAAGCAGCATGAGGAGACAGAGTCCAGAGGTGGCAGCAGCATCAGGAGAAGGCCACAGAGTGGCACAATTATAGTGTGGAGGTAGCAGCAACATCAGGAGGCCACAGAGTGGCAACGTGACATAGTGTGGAGGTGGCAGCAGCATCAGGAGATAACAGAGTGGCATGGCGACATAGTGTGGAGGTGGCAGCAGCATCAGAAGACCACAGAGTGGCAAATAGACATATTGTGGAGGTGGCAGCAGCATCAGAAGATGACAGATTGGGAAGGTTACATAGTGTGCAGGTGCATATTCCAATAGTCTCACGACTATAGATTCCTGTTTCTGGTCTTATAATTAAAATATAACCTTTATTTATTTCTTTATTAAACAATATATACCATAGAAAACATAAGTGAATTGTTAAAAATACATATGGAGGGCTTGGACCTGTGGGTACAGTGTCTCTACTTTTGTGGTAGATCAGGAGGACACTATCTCACTGAAAGCCACCTGCAGGTTATTTGTATCTGACCTGTGTTAATACACTGACGAAGCTCAACCGAGCGAAACCCGGGTCGGGTGATTGATCCATTGTATACTGCTTGTATATACTTGTGCATTGTGAGTATAATAAAACCGTTTTTACTCCAATTTGCATGACGGTACTTCACTATTGGATGCAATTTTGGTGTTCCATAGAAGCTTGGAAAGGAGAGGAGGAGAGGTTTTGACTGGCCTGTTTGCTTCCCCATGCTTGTGATTATCTTGCTGGCTTCGATTGTGGATTCTCTGTGATTCCAGAGGTAGCGCGATCCAATCCAAAGAAACGCTTTCACCTGTGTGAACTGTACCCACTTCACCGTCAGGACCTGCGACACCACCAAGCAACGTACTTTTTAAGGCTTATTTATTTATTTTTTATAAAAAAGCAGCATCAGAAGATGACAGATTGGGAAGGTTACATAGTGTGCAGGTGCATATTCCAATAGTCTCACGACTATAGATTCCTGTTTCTGGTCTTATAATTAAAATATAACCTTTATTTATTTCTTTATTAAACAATATATACCATAGAAAACATAAGTGAATTGTTAAAAATACATATGGAGGGCTTGGACCTGTGGGTACAGTGTCTCTACTTTTGTGGTAGATCAGGAGGACACTATCTCACTGAAAGCCACCTGCAGGTTATTTGTATCTGACCTGTGTTAATACACTTAAATGCCTGTAATGTCACCGACACCCGGCATTCAGTCATTTGAACCGCACTATATTGGCTAGACGCCCTATCAAGATACTTCTCTGATTATATAGTGTCCCTCTCTGAAAATCTCTCAGTAGCTATACTACTTGTACATTCCTATCTAGACTGTCCCTCAGAGGCCTCGGCATCTGCAGATCGCCTTTTCCTAATCCATTCTTAGCCCTACCATAATTTTTAAAATGTTAAAGACACAGCTCCCCCAACATGTTTCACCGCAGATGCGGCGTCTTCAGGGGAATGGAGCTACTATCAACATGAGTGCTTCCTATCTGAGATCCTTTATACCTTAAGTGTGGGTCTCACCTTCTGGATCGCCTATCACAATGCAATCTCGTGTCGATTGATGTCCCTGGGGGCCAATCACATCCATCTCATCGGGGGAATAGTCTGCGTCTGCGTCCGGTACTTGGAAAAAGTTTTGTCTCAATATGTTAATGCACATGCGTTAATACTTAGTCTGATTTCCAGCTATGTCCACAAAACTATCTACGCATGCGCTAGTACTTAGAATTAGAGGAATCTTTCGCCTCATTGGTCTCATGCGCGTGCGCTAATACTTAAACTGATTTTCAGCTATGTCTCCAAATCCTGTACGCTTGCGCTGGGACTTAGAGTTAGAGATCTAAAGTGGCACAGATGTATCTATGTTTTAGGCGCCTGCGTCAGGGCTTAAAGTCCTTCTCCTCCCTTTCTAGACCAATACGCATGCGCTGGAACTTATACTCGGATCTGCCTATATTAGGCGATCATATGCGCGTGCGCTAACACTTCAAATTTTCAGTGCTCAAATCGGATCAACATTTCTCCATTTCATAGATCTTCTATTACAGAGCGCATGCGTTAACACTTAGGATCTCTCACCTCTATGTTCGATGACAACAACGCCTGTGCAGGGACTTAGAGGTTCATTCAAATTCATGCTTTCCGGACTAAGCCCTTAGTTCAACGATTTATACACATTCAATAGGAAGGTAGGCATGCGTGCGGACTTAGACTGAATCTCAGATAGCAGACTTCAAGACTCCGGAATTTTATTGTATGTAACAATATATAGATATGCAAAATCAGTAATTATTTTTCATTTCCAAGCACATATATATATAGACTTTTTACACATTTTGATTAGTAGATGTTTTTCCTGATTTTAGTTCTCCCCTCTCTGAATATGTGATGGCCTATGTTTCCCTGGACATATTTGTTTGTTTGACTCATTATTAATATTTTTATAGTTTCTTAACTAAGAGTAAAGAGGGATGACACTGTATATATTAATTATAAAAGTCCTTTGGACTCTTTTAGCATGTTTATTAATTTGTCGTCTCATTCCCGAGTATCATATAAATGCTGTATATATGAAACCCTCATTTAGGCCAGTTGGACTCATTGTGTTGCGTCTCTGGATCCATCTTGCTTCATTCTGCAGGAGTTTTTTTAATCAAGATTGCCCCCTCTAGGGCCCATAGTTAGTTTCTCAATACCCCAGAAACGTAGAGCTGATATTTTGTTTTCGTGTACATATTTTATATGTCTTGCAATAGGTGTATCTTTTTCGGTTTCTATCGAGCTCAGATGGCCCGATATACGACATCTCAGTTCCTGTGTGGTTTTACCCACATATAATCTGGGGCAAGGACATGATGCTATGTATATAACTCCTTGCGTTTTACACGTGATCAGTTGCCTGATCTCATACTCCCTCTTGTCGGCCGGATTTGTGAATTTTTTTATCCGTGGAACATACTTACAAAAGGAGCAATCTCCACAGGGTGATGACCCTCGATATTTCCCTCTATTTAGGATGTTGTCTGTTTCTTTCTCTTTCAGGTAGCTGTGCACTAATTGATCCTTGAAATTTGGATCTCTTCTGTATGTTACACTAGGATTAGCGGTAAGTACTGTTTTTAAGTCTTTGTCTGTATGATGTGCCAATATTTCCTTAATATATTGTATATCTCTCTGTTATAACCATCAAAGGTTCCTATACACCGGATGATTTCATTCTTTTTTGGGGGGGAGGTTTTCAATAGGTCCTCTCTATTTATGATCTTTGCTCTATTATAAGCTTTTTTTAAGGGGGCTGATGGATATCCCCTCTTCTTGAACCTCTCGAGAAGATGTCTGCTCTCTTTTTCAAAAGTTCCCTCATCAGAGCAATTCCTACGGGCCCTTAGATATTGGCCCGTAGGTATTCCTCTCCTGAGTGGCTCTGGGTGCCAACTTGTCCAGTGTAAATAACTATTTGTGGAGGTTGGCTTCCTATGTACCTCCGTGTTAAGACGTCCATTTCCCATGATTTAAATTTTCAAGTCCAGGAAGACTATCTCTCGCTCTTGTATTTCATATGTATATTTCATCCCTATATTATTGTCATTTAAAACTTGAGTGAATTCCCTAAACAGTGATTGTCCACCATCCCACAGGATGAGGATGTCGTCAATATACCTGCCTCAAAATAAAATGTGACAGGTATATCACGACATCCCCTCTGTGAATACTATGTCATTTTCCCACCACCCTAAAAATAAATTTGCATAAGTGGGGGCACATGAGGTCCCCATAGCAGTCCCATTAACCTGTTTATAGAAGTGTCCTTGAAAATAAAAAAATTGTGCTCCAAAACAAATTCTAACATTGATAATACTAGGTGATTGTGTTGGTGAAGTTACTACTCTTAGTGCTTAGAAATTGGTGAACTGCTTTAAGACCTAGTGAATGTTTGATATTACTATATAAGGATTCGACATCCAAACTTACCAGGATAGTATTTGGTGTCAGTGTCATTTCGTTGATTTTCAGAAGGAGATCTTTTGTGTCCCTAATATAAGATGGTAACGTGGTGACGAATGGTCTCAATATCTGGTCCACATATTGGCTTATACCCTGGGTCAAATTGTCATTCCCGGACACTATTGGCCTCCCTGGAATAGGTATTTTATCCTTATGCACCTTGGGTAATGCATAGAAGGTAGAGATAGTGTGGTCTTTTTTCAGAGGGTACAGGAATTTATCTTTTGTTATCAGATCTCTAGATCTGGTATCAGACAGTAAAATATTTAGCTCATTAGTGTAAGCCTTAGTGGGGTCACTGGGGAGTATTTGATACGTCTTTTTATCCCTTAGCAATCTCAGTACCATATCGACATAGTCGTCTCTATTTTGGATGACTATGTTTCCGCCCTTATCACTAGGCTTAATTATGATGATGTTCTCATTTTTCTTAAGTTCTTCCAGGGCCTCTAGTTCCTGAGCGCTTAAATTGGATACAATATGATCTTTTCTCATTTTCAGAGATTTAATATCCTGTGTTACTAAACTCACGAAAGTATCAATCTCTTTGAACTGTGCAAAAGAGGGGGTGGTTTTAGATTTAGGTTTTAATGACGAGAAAGGGGGATCTGGAATGATACATTGTCCCTCATTTTCTTTAAGCAAGTCTTCCAGTGTCTGAACACATCTCTTTTCATTCTCATATGCTTTTCTTAGGTCCCATTCTTCCTGTTTATGAACCTTGTGTAAGGCCAATTTACGCACAAAGAGATTAATATCTTTGATCCACAGGAATTTGTCACTCTGTGGGACCGGTGAAAAGGTCAGGACTCTATTGAGTGTTGTCTTTTATCATTCACCTCCTCTGTTAGTGTAGTATCTACTACTTGCTGTAACCCCATTTTTCTCGATCCCTCAATTGGATCCCTGCCTGTCCTAAAAAAAGGGGGGCTATCGGTGCATTTGTCTGTGTATTCATCTGTGTTGTTGGCATAGGGCTCGTAGTTATATTCTGAGCTAAATTTATAGCACCATTTACTGGCTGTCCAAAGGAGAAGGGTTGTACAGAGGTAGAGGTAGATGTTCTCCCTATTGATAGATTTGTACTTATGTTGGTCACCAGACTGTTTGATCCCACATATGGTTGTCTTGTCATTGCTGAGGGGCATATTTGTGAGGTTGATCTATTTTCTTGGGCAGGTCTTTTCGGTTGCTGATATCTCCCTTACTTTGTTTTCTGTTTTATTCCTATCCTTAGATTTTGGAAACCAGCACTTTGTACTGAGCCTTCTGTACCTGATGTATCTGTATCAGAGGTCTCTGTCTGTCTGCGATAGGTGTTTCTGGTGTTATTTCTGTTTTTCCAGATGTATACTCTGTTTGTTTCAAAGTCTTGACGGTCTCTAATATATTTCACGTGTTTACGTTCTTTGATCTCGTTTTGTAAGAGATCAATTTTTTTCTTAATTTTTTGTTCCAAATTTATGAATTCTGGATGTTGACTGAATTCTTGTATCTCCTTTCTCTAGTTGTTGATCTAATTTTGCAAAGGAGGTTTTCTTATACTCCAATAGATATTTTATTAGTCTAAGTGAGCACTCGGTTAGGAGTTGTTCCCAGGAATTGTAAATCTTCTAGATGTGTATTAGGACGTAGAGGGATACGTAATCCTCTATATACTATTCCTTGTTGTATATATGTGTCCAAACTGGCTATTTCCCACCAGGCTCTAATGTGCTGACTATATGTTTTATTCAAATTCCTAGTGTGTAGGTGGCAGCAGCATCAGGAGACCACAGAGTGGCAAGGAGACATAGTGTGGAGGTGAAGGCAGCATCAGGAGACTATAGAGTGACCCGGTGACAGAGTGGGTAGGTGGGTGGCAATACCAGTACTAGATAAAAAACACATTAGCTGGAGTGTGACCAGTCATAACAATGATCATTATGTGGTATCCATACATATTGGAAACATATCTAATAAATGGGGTTACCTTAAAATATAACTTTTAATAGTCAATGGTTAAAATAATAGGCCCAATAGTTTGACTAAAACTACAAACGTCAGTAGTCATGCACCACCAAATGATGTAGGATGGTAAGAGATAAAAGCAAGTGTGAGGTATAAACACTCGCTTAGAGGGTCTTTTCCCCTAATTTATCCCTAGGCTCTAACTCAAAATGAAACCCTCCCTGTGCATCCCTTAGTGTCCCTTGTAAGCAGTAGCAGTGACTGCCCAGCTTCATCAGAATACAAAGGTATCACTCAACAGACAACGCACAACTTGAAACAGTTCCGACGCGTTTCACTGGCAGTCAACCAGGTCATCAGGGGACCAGTATGCACACAAGAATACACAGATGTGCACAATGAATACGGCTCTTCCAAGTATGTGGAACTGGCCAGGAATAGACAGTATTATAGGTACCACTAATACTTATCTTTCAATGTGCATCAGTTCATAGTCCACTCCTCCTGCGAGGGTTTCATTTTGAGTTAGAGCCTAGGGATAAATTAGGGGAAGAGACCCAGCATCTGTCTCCCTCTTTACTTGTATCCCTATGTTTCACAAACTCACCCTCTAAGCGAGTGTTTATACCTCACACTTGCTATTATCTCTTACAATCTTACATCACTTGGTGGTGCATGACTACTGACATTTGTAGTTTTAGTCAAACTATTGGGCCTATTATTTTAACCATTGACTATTAAAAAGTTATATTTTAAGGTAATCCCATTTATCAGATATATTTCCAATACCAGTACTAGATGAAGATGGTGGGTGAAAGAAGGAGCACTTGGCATCAGATGTGTGGCATCAGGCGGGTGGCAGCATCAGAATAGTAGCTGAGGCAGGTAGCCAGAAGAAACAATTATTTTTTGTCAAAGTGTTGGCGTGGCACCATGGATGATCTAGTCTGATGCATCAGCCATTGGTGGGTGGAAATGCTGGCTGATCCACGCCTGATTCATCTTGAAAACGGTCAGTCTCTCCACATTTTGGGTGGATAGGCGAGTTGTAGGGGTAACTATGGCCCCCGCTGCACTAAACAGCCTCTCTGATGCCACACTACTGGCCGGGCAGGACACCTTTTCCAGGGCAAACTCTGCCAGTTCTGGCAACAAATCCACAAATCCAGTTTGGCTGCCCAGTAGTCCAGCGGATCTGCAATACGAGGTGGCAGGGTGCTGTCCAAGTATGCCACCACCTGCTGGTTAACCACCTCAGCCCCCCTAGCTTAAACACCCTTAATGACCAGGCCACTTTTTACACTTCTGCACTACACTACTTTAACCGTTTATTGCTCGGTCATGCAACTTACCACCCAAATGAATTTTACCTCCTTTTCTTCTCACTAATAGAGCTTTCATTTGGTGGTATTTTATTGCTGATGACATTTTTAAATTTTTTGTTATTAATCGAAATTTAACAATTTTTTTGCAAAAAAATGACATTTTTCACTTTCAGTTGTAAAATTTTGCAAAAAAAACGACATCCATATATAAATTTTTGTCTAAATTTATTGTTCTACATGTCTTTAATAAAAAAAAAATGTTTGGGTAAAAAAAAAATCGTTTGGGTAAAAGTTATAGCGTTTACAAACTATGGTACAAAAATGTGAATTTCCGCTTTTTGAAGCAGCTCTGACTTTCTGAGCACCTGTCATGTTTCCTGAGGTTCTACAATGGCCAGACAGTACAAACACCCCACAACTGACCCCATTTCAGAAAGTAGACACCCTAAGGTATTCGCTGATGGGCATTGTGAGTTCATAGAACTTTTTATTTTTTGTCACAAGTTAGCGGAAAATGATGATTTTTTTTTTCTTACAAAGTCTCATATTCCACTAACTTGTGACAAAAAATAAAAACTTCTATGAACTCACTATGCCCATCAGCGAATAAATTGGGGTGTCTTCTTTCCAAAATGGGGTTACTTGTGGGGTAGTTATACTGCCCTGGCATTCTAGGGGCCCTAATGTGTGGTAAGTAGTTTGAAATTAAAATCTGTAAAAAATGGCCGGTGAAATCCGAAAGGTGCTCTTTGGAATGTGGGCCCCTTTGCCCACCTAGGCTGCAAAAAAGTGTCACACATCTGTATCTCCGTACTCAGGAGAATTTGGGCAATGTGTTTTGGAGTGTCATTTTACATATACCCATGCTGGGTGAGAGAAATATCTTGGCAAAAGACAACTTTTCCCATTTTTTTATACAAAGTTGGCATTTGACCAAGATATTTATCTCACCCAGCATGGGTATATGTAAAATGACACCCCAAAACACATTGCCCAACTTCTCCTGAGTACGGAGATACCACATGTGTGATACTTTTTTGCAGCCTAGGTGGGCAAAGGGGCCCACATTTCAAAGAGCACCTTTCGGATTTCACCGGCCATTTTTTACAGATTTTGATTTCAAACTACTTACCACACATTTGGGCCCCTAGAATGCCAGGGCAGTATAACTACCCCACAAGTGACCCCATTTTGAAAAGAAGACACCCCAAGGTATTCCGTGAGGGGCATGGCGAGTTCCTAGAATTTTTTATTTTTTGTCACAAGTTAGCGGAAAATGATGATTTTATTTATTTATTTATTTTTCTTACAAAGTCTCATATTCCACTAACTTGTGACAAAAAATAAAAACTTCCATGAACTCACTATGCCCATCAGCGAATACCTTGGGGTGTCTTCTTTCCAAAATGGGGTCACTTGTGGGGTAGTTATATTGCCCTGGGATTCTAGGGGCCCAAATGTGTGCTAAGTAGTTTGAAATCAAAATCTGTAAAAAATGGCCGGTGAAATCCGAAAGGTGCTCTTTGGAATGTGGGCCCCTTTGCCCACCTAGGCTGCAAAAAAGTGTCACACATCTGGTATCCCCGTACTCAGGAGAAGTTGGGCAATGTGTTTTTGGGTGTCATTTTACATATACTCATGCTGGGTGAGAGAAATATCTCGGCAAAAGACAACTTTTCCCATTTTTTATACAAAGTTGGCATTTGACCAAGATATTTATCTCACGCAGCATGGGAATATGCAAAATGACACCCCAAAACACATTGCCCAACTTCTCCAGAGTACGGCAATACCAGATGTGTGACACTTTTTTGCAGCCTAGATGCGCAAAGGGGCCCACATTCCTTTTATGAGGGCATTTTTAGACATTTGGATCCCAGACTACCTCAAGGTATTCATTGAGGGGCAAAATTTCAATCTTTCATGGACTCAATATGCCCCTCACGGAATAGGTTGGGGTGTCTTCTTTCCGAAATGGGGTCACATGTGGGGTATTTATACTGCCCTGGCATTCTAGGGGCCCTAAAGTGTGAGAAGAAGTCTGGAATATAAATGTCAAAATTTTTTTACGCATTTGGATTCCATGAGGGGTATGGTGAGTTCATGTGAGATTTTATTTTTTGACACAAGTTAGTGGAATATGAGCCTTTGTAAGAAAAAAATATATAATTTCCGCTAACTTGGGCCAAAAAAATGTCTGAATGGAGCCTTACAGGGGGGTGATCAATGACAGGGGGGTGATCAGGGAGTCTATATGGGGTGATCACCCCCCCTGTCATTGATCACCCCCCTATAAGGCTCCATTCAGACGTCCGTATGTGTTTTACGGATCCGATCCATGTATCAGTGGATCCGTAAAAATCATACGGACGTCTGAATGGAGCCTCACAAGGGGGTGATCAATGACAGGGGGGTGATCAGGGAGTCTATATGGGGTGATCACCCGCCTGTCATTGATCACCCCCCTATAAGGCTCCATTCAGATGTCCGTATGTGTTTTGCGGATCCGATCCATGTATCAGTGGATCCGTAAAAATCATACGGACATCTGAATGCAGCCTTACAGGGGGGTGATCAATGACAGGGGGGTGATCAATGACAGGGTGGTGATCAGGGAGTCTATATGGGGTGATCACCCCCCTATAAGGCTCCATTCAGACGCCTGTATGTGTTTTGCGGATCCGATCCATGTATCTGTGGATCCGTAAAAAAACATACGGACATCTGAATGCAGCCCTACAGGGGGGTGATAATGACAGGGGGGTGATCAATGACAGGGGAGTGATCAGGGAGTCTATATGGGGTGATCACCTCCGTCATTGATCACCCCCCTGTAAGGCTCCATTCAGACGTCCGTATGTGTTTTGCGGATCCGATCCATGTATCAGTGGATCCGTAAAAATCATACGGACGTCTGAATGGAGCCTCACAAGGGGGTGATCAATGACAGGGGGGTGATCAGGGAGTCTATATGGGGTGATCACCCCCCTGTAAGGCTCCATTCAGACGCCTGTATGTGTTTTGCGGATCCGATCCATGTATCCGTGGATCCGGAAAAAACATACGGACATCTGAATGCAACCTTACAGGGGGGTGATCAATGACAGGGGGGTGATCAGGGAGTCTATATGGGGTGATCACCCCCGTCATTGATCACCCCCCTGTAAGGCTCCATTCAGATGTCCGTATGTGTTTTGCGGATCCAATCCATGTATTAGTGGATCCGTAAAAATCATACGGACATCTGAATGGAGCCTTACAGGGGGTGATCAATGACAGGGGGGTGATCAATGACAGGGGGGTGATCAGGGAGTCTATATGGGGTGATCAGAGGTGATCAGTGGTTCATAAGGGGTTAATAAGTGACAGGGGGGGGGGTGTAGTGTAGTGGTGTTTGGTGCTACTTTACTGAGCTGCCTGTGTCCTCTGGTGGTCGATCCAAACAAAAGGGACCACCAGAGGACCAGGTAGCAGGTATATTAGACGCTGTTATCAAAACAGCGTCTAATATACCTGTTAGGGGTTAAAAAAATCGCATCTCCAGCCTGCCAGCGAACGATCGCCGCTGGCAGGCTGGAGATCCACTCGCTTACCTTCCGATCCTGTGAACGCGCGCGCCTGTGTGCGCGCGTTCACAGGAAATCTCGGCTATCGCGAGAGGACGCGTATATGCGTCCACCCAGAGGAGCAGGGCCGCCGCCAGGACGCAATCCTGCGTACGGCGGTCCTGAGCAGGTTAAGGTCCTGCTCCAGGTCTAGCTGCTACTGCTGCTACTGCTGCTGCTGGTGAGTAGTTTCCTCACTAGGCGGGTGAAGAAAGCTGCTCACTAGCAACTCTAGACTCAAGTTGCTGATGATGGAGCTGTAACTGCTCCTACCCCCCCAACCTGCCACAGCAGCCATGGCAGAGGAACATGAGCACAGAGGGCCCCCCCCCCCTTCCCCGGTCAGACCTGCGAGAGGATGGACGATGGCGCAAAATCATACGGACGTCTGAATGGAGCCCCCCCCCCTTCCCCGGTCAGACCTGCGAGAGGATGGACGATGGCGCAGATAGGCAGCGGCCAACTGACTACATAGGATGTCTCTATATTGATTCAGTTTGTCCTCCCTCTCAGCGGGTGTAAAAAAAAGGCCCTCATTTTGGACCAGCAGTGAGGGTCCAACAAGGTGGAGAGCCAGAAGTCATCCCTCTGCCGAATGGTGACAATTTAGCATGCATCAGGCCATTTTTGCAAGTGACTCAGAGGGACTACCTGCCTCCATCTCCACTGCATACTGCCACGGTGTGTCTGGGTCCTCTGCCTCGTCTTCCTCATCGCCCCGTAGCTCCTCTGGCTGCTCCTGCTCTTCCTCTCCTGTAACCTGTGTAGAAAAAACACCCATTTTGCTACACATTGCTTGTGCTCCAAAGTCCTCCCCCTCCTCCAGTTCATCCCCCACAGGGCTCATGTGGCTGTAAGATCTAAGTGTCACCTCTCAAGTCCCCTGACCAGCCAGATTTACCAGCATCTGTTCTAGGACATGAAGCAGTGGAATGACATTGTTCATCCCATCGTCCTGGCTACTGACAAATAACGTAGCCTCCTCAAAGGGCCTGGGCAAACGGCAGATGTCATGCATGAGCTGCCACTGGCTGACATCGAAGTACTCCTGTCCACTTGGATCATAAAGAAATAGTTTATGGCCTTTCTCTGTTGTTATAGTCGGTACAACATATGGAGGGTGAAATTCCAATGGATGGAAACGTCGCATATCAGCCTATGTTGGGGGATGCCATTCTGACGCTGCAGCTCAAGGAGGGTGTGCTTTGCAGTGTACGAGTGGCTGAAGTGCATGCAAAGTTTCCTGGATGTCTTGGAGATGGGTGGAAGACTGAGACTCCAGGAACCGCTTGGCAACCAGATTAAACACATGTGCCATGCAGGGCGCATGGTTCATCCCTCCTTTATGCAGCTTTGACACGAATTTCTTCCCGTTGTCGGTCACCATGGTTACGATTTTGAGTTGTCACGGAGAAAGTCAGGATTCGATTTCTTGATGAAGGACACGGGGCAGTTCCTCCCCTGTGTGACTCCATTTGCCCAGGCAAACGAGGGGCAGAACAGCGTGACACTGCCGTGACCAGCACATGTGGTATGCTGGAGGGGCACTGTGAATTGTCCCTGCATTGGAGGCTGAGGACATGGTGGAGGATGAGGAGGCAGACGCAGACATTGTCGCAGGACCAATGGCGTTAAAAACGTGGAGGCGGAAGCAGTGTCACCTGGCCAAATTCCTGGTGTGGCTGTGCAGGAACCGCATTCACCCAGTGGGCCGTAAAGAACATGTATTGTCCCTCCTCCTCTGGCGGCTTAACAAAAAACTGCCACACCGCTGAGTAGGGGATTTTATCCAACCAACACTCCGCACTGACTGACTTCTACTGCCGCTGATTCCATGAACCCCTGCACCACTACTTGTCAGGCAGGTTGGTTCCTGCAAAGCAAATGGTATACCCCGGGCACGTTTGGCTCGGGGTATTTGGCTCCCAACCTCCCACTACTGCTAGCGATTTGCTGACTCCGCTGGTGCCTCACGGGAAAGCTTCCACCCTTTTATTCTGATGATGATGAAGCCCCTATCTCACCCGGCTCCCAAGTGCGATCAGTTACATAATCATCATTGAGTTCTATCTGCACGTCACTAATGTCCTCCTCAACGGTCTCTGGGTCAGGAGCCTCACCGCTCGCAACACCAGCGGCGGATGTCTCCTCCACATCTTGGCTGGCCAGTAGCTGCTGACTGTCCTCTAGTAGCTTGTCCTCACTGTATAGTGGAGCTGAGCCCACAGCATATAATACTTCTCAGGCTGATTGAACAGAAACGGACAGAGGCAGGTTGAGGACAGGTGAGAGCACAGGGCCTGCTCCCAGGCCATGCCAACTAAGGATTGTGTCTGATGAACCCACCAACTCTTGGCTGGGGGTGTCTTATGTCACTTGAGACGAAGTGGATGACCGAGTCAACCATTCAAGAACCACTGGGTTGCTGGTCAAAACACCACGGCTAGATGACAACGGGAACTCAGGCCTCTCACTGTGACTCCTGCTGCCGCGCCCCCTTACTCTGCTGCGACCTGTGCCTGGCGCCAGAAACATTTAGGTCTCTGCCACTGCCTTGTGCCGGGCCTGGCACTTCTCTGCCTGACATACTGTGATAAAGTTAGATCAAATAAGTAAATAAAAAGGAAATTAAAACACCCCAAAAAAGTCTTTAATTTTCTCACTTCATCACACAACGGCTAATAAGCCCTTTTTTCCCCCACTAATACATGCCAAAAAGGGCTTTAGAACATATAACTGCACAGCTGAACGGCAAATAATATATATTTTTGTGCCACTAATACACGCCAAAAAGGACTTTAGAACGTATATCTGCACAGCTGAACGGCAAATAACATATATTTTTTTGCCAATAATACATGCCACCAAAGGCTATAGACTATATAACTGCACCGCTGAACGGCTAATATATTTTTCTTTTTTTCACTTATACCGTACACTCCATAAAAGATTTCAGAACATACAGTATAACTGCAGCGCTGAACAGCAAATATATTTTATTTTGCAACTACTACAGGACAAAAAGGGCTTTAGAAGATATTACTGCACCGCTGAACAGCAAATAAAAAATTTTTGCGCCACTAATACATGCCAAAAAGGGCTGTAATTTTCGCACTTCACCACACAACGGCTAATATATCCTCACACGTGCAGCAGCCATTTTAGGAAGAAATGCAATTTGTTACTACAAAGCTTGAGGAAATTCGGTGAGAATCAAATTTTTCCTGAAATTCAGATCAAATTCCACTTTGTCAACTTCGATGTCACGATGAAGATTGGGGAAAAACCCCCAAGGGATAAAGGGGCAGCTAGGCCAGGACGCCGGGATCAGGTCACCTCCTATAGCGTCCCTAATCCTCACCCTAACTCCTCACCGTATGAGTGGACCTGGATGGTAGGATGGCCCATACCAAGATACCTATGGCCCTGAGTCGCCCTGATAATCCCTCACATAGGAGCAGGGGAGAGACAACCTGTTCTTCTCAGACATGGATGAACAGGAGTCTCAAATGGCCTAGCAGCAGGGAAAAGGGACACCCATACACAGCTAGAGGATCGGCAGGTAAGAACAACAAGACTACTCACTTACCTGCCAAAGCCTCCACAACTGGAACCTGTGAATAAGTACAGGAGCCCGAACACACAGCAGGTTACAATACAAACAACCACACAGGAATCCAGCATACCAACTCTGCCAGAGTCCCCCATGCTCACACAGTGCATGGCAGCCCCAAGCAGCGCTGCATACAGGCTTATGGTAAACCCCTCCAGGAAACCAGCCCCCTCGCAGAGGTAACACATGCAGGTACAAACACCCAGACATGCAACAACAAACAAGACGTACAACAAACCTCCAACTCAAACCCACACCATAAACAACACACCAAGAGGGGAAGGAAGATAATGAGGAAACACACAGAAACTGGGAAGACCTTGATGACCACAAGGGTGGCCCGCACTGGACAGATGGTAAAGCCAGGAGCAGTGAACCACCAGCACACACCAAGCCTGAAGGAACACTAAGCTACAGGCTTCAAGCAGAAGCTAAATAGCTCAAAGCGACCACACCCAATCAGGGGGTTAACCCTTACAGCACCAGACAGGGGAAGGCTACAACTTCAAGGGGAAGTGCACACACCAGCCACCATGTTTCCACCGGCAACAGCATGCGTGGCAACCATGTCATGGTGCACACAGCCAACGCCGAGACACTGCCACCACATGCCATAACAGCAACACATTGCCACCGGCAACAGCATGCGTGGCAACCATGTCACGGCGCACACAGCCAAAGCCGAGACACTGCCAACACATGCCATAACAGCAACACATTGCCACCGGCAACCGCAAGCATGGCACAAGTGTCACGGCGCACACAGCAAAGGCCGTGACATTCGATTTGCTCATCTCTCGTTATGTTCTACAGACTGGTAGCATCACCAAATATGAGAGAGCGAGCCCGTTTATATTTGGCATCTTCTATATAATTTAGCATCTGATAATCTATGATGATAAAGCAGCTCAGGGGTTTTGTACCAGCGATCGAGTACATTGTAGTGATTTTCTTGAATTTTTATGCATTGAGAAAAGCCATGAGATTAATTGTTTAGCCTCCGTTGTGAGAGATATACCTCATTCAGTTTCCCAGGATCAAAGAGTGGAGTATTGGTGATTGCCGGAGAAGTAAAGTAACTTGTCTGTTGTTCTTTGAACATCTATGTCATGCACTTCCCGTCAGGACGTGCACTAGGTATAACAAAGTGCATCCATTTTAGCGCATTCGTTTAAATCTTTAGGGTAACTGAAAATCAGATTAAAATGCATTAACATGACAATGGTATTGGTTAGACCGCTCGGGTCTCACTAATTCCTAACTTTATCCGCCACCATTAAAATAACAGCCGGAAAACAATTTGGATTGAATCGCTCACAGCACCCGTTTTATTAAATAACAAATAAATAACAATTCAACATCCAAAATAAAATAATTTAACCCTGAGTAAATTACGAGGGAGGTCCTAGAAGCCCCAACAATCACTGCACCCAAATAAACTGGCAACTCCATCTTGCCCCAGCCAGCTCGGAGGCACCAACTGATGGACGCCTAATTCCTCCACTCCAATTCAACCATGAGAGTCCAGCCCCACCCATTGGGCCCTCCCATTCTCAACTACCACCATATTTACCAACTTCAAGGACCTCCCACCCCCAACAACGCACAACTTGACCCACTTAAGATTGCGCATCCCTCCACATCCTCAATGATGTCTCGATCCCTCCCTGAATCCCCAGGGACCACAAACCTATACCTACAGCATTGAGGTGCACTCCATCTGCCCTCCAAAATTCACCCTCACCCACCCTCAATTCCAAATGCCGAGCCATAAATCTACCCACCGCCCGATTCACCTTGAGCCGAACTTTATTAAGTTGTTCGACTGATCTCGACCCCCTCCAAGACTGTCTCTGCATGAAGTCTGACCATTCCGAGATCAACTTCGGGAATAACGCCCACAACCTCAGCAAATCAAATTTAATGTCCCAAATTAACTCCCGGAATGGCCGAGACCCTAAATCGTTACCCCCAACATGTAACACTAAAATGTCCGGGGAACGATCTAACCTCAAGCGATGCACCTCGCGCAACACCCCCCCATAACATACTTCTGATACCCAGCCACCGCAACACCGCAGCATCCCGCCCGAAACCCGGTTGTCGACCATTTTGTCTGACGTCCGCCCTTATCGCCCCCCCAGAACACGAATGCCCCAGGATCCACACCAATGTCGGTTGTAAAATTAAAATCAGTAAAAGAAAACATGCCAACATTAACAATTACAATGAACATAACTCACAACCTCCTCACACTCACATAAGAGCGAAATCTAATAGATTCCCACAACCTATCCTTTTTATTATCTCCTCACTGAAACCTAAAGGTGCTGCCTCAGTCGCTGCCCCAATCCTAAATGAATGCCCTATCGCAAATCTCTAATACCTTCAGGCATCTCCTAAAAACGAAATTGAAAGAATGGCAAGAACAAGCCGTCCTCGTGCCTAAGAAGAGGAATGGAGCCCTCACCAAACGCCCCCCTTTAGCCCTGTAAACATTTTACCGAACAAAGGACGCAACCCAGGACCTCAAACAAATTCAACTGCCTACCCTTTCCTTCCTGGTCTGTTTTAGACTTTCTGATTCGAACCACTACCCTATCTGCATTCACATCCACATCCTCCAGCTTCAACCCTTCAGCTCTACTAACACTACTACTCACTAATTCCCCCAGCCTAAAAGCCCCAAAAAACGCCAGAGAAAATGCAGTCCTAAACAAACCACCTCCTATGATGACCTACAAACCTCGACTAACTTAGAGCCGATATCCAATAACAACTTAAGTGAGACCAGCCTTCTCTGATCCTCCGCCCCCTTGCCCCGTCGCCAACCTTTTAAAACTTGCCTGACCAAAAAAGTATTTATATAATCCTGGACTCTACTTAAACAAAAGCCAAATGCCAACCCCGCCAGGCACCTATTTAACTGAGATACAGACCACCCTTCCTCCCTGCAATGACCTAACAGTAATGATAAAGCATTTTCCCAATCCTCTTCCCCCACTCCCAACTGCACACACCACCCTTCCCAAGTCTCCCCGGCCTTACCATGAGCAGACCATGTGCCCTGACTCAAAGACGCCCACAAAAGCCCCATTACCATTCCTCCAAGATTTCCCACAGCCAATCCGGACACCTAAGTCTCACGTCCTCCGCTTCTGGCACCAGTTGACAAAAACGGTCCCACTGTGAATGAGAAAGTGCATCCGCCACACCATTAGAAGCACCCAGAACATGAACAGCCACTACCCAAGCATTGATAGAGCAAAATCTCAGCACCAATTATTGCAACAACTGAACCACCTAGGGAGTTAATTGCCTGCACTGCCTCCAGATTGTCACAGTTGAAGTGGAATTTCCTATTCTCAAAACGCTCCTCCCACAACAGTACCGCCAGAACAATTGGAAACATCTCCAAAAGCGCCAAATTTCTTACCCAACCCCTGACTAGGGTTGGGCGAGGATGCTCGGCTTAACACCAGTTCTCCTCGAGCATCGCTATGCTCGGCCGAATATCGCTTGTACTCAAGCGCGATGCTCGAGTCAGTGTATTTAAATCTAATTTAGCCCCTATTTCTGAAAAGTTTCTGGCAGGATTCAAACTCACAACCTTCAACTGATGTTTTAGCCATAATATATTTACAAATATTATTATATATTTAGAATATATTATATATTATAATATATGTAAATATATTATGGCTAAAACATCAGTAGTAGTTTCCCACATATTTTGCATTCATATACTGTATATCTGAAGTATGATTTTCGTATTTTGTTACATTACAGCCTTAAGTTCACTGTTTTATTAATCTGAATTTTATGTGATGGATCAGAACACAATAGTCTAAATTGGTGAAGTGAAATGAGAAAAATATATAAATAAAACTATTGCTTAGAAATAGAAAACAGAAAATTGTCATGTTCGTATGTATTCACCCCCTTTGTTAGGAAGCCCATAAAAAGCTCTGGTGCAACCAATTACCTTCCGAAGTCACCTTATTAGTGAAATTATGTCCACCTGTGTGCAATCTAGTTGTCACATGATCTGTCATTACATATACACACCTTTTTGAAAGGCCACAGAGGCTGCAACACCTAAGCAAGAGGCATCCCTAACCAAACACTGTATGGAGGAAGGTGCTCTGGTCTGATGAGATTAAAATTGAACTTTTCGGCCAGCAAAGAAAATCCTATGTCTGGCGCAAACCCAACACATCACATCACTCAAAGAACACCAGCAGCCGGGACTGGGAAACTGGTCAGAGTTGAGGGAAAGATGGATGGTGCTAAATACAGGGATATTCTTTAGCAAAACTTGTACCACTCTGTGCGTAATGTGAGGCTAGGATGGAGGTTCACCTTCCAGTAGAACAATGACCCCAAACACACTGCTTAAACAACACATTAGTGGTTTAAGGGGAAACATGTAATTGTGTTGGAATGGCCTAGTCAAAGCCCAGATCTCAATCCAATATAAAATTGGTGGTCAGATTGCTATTCACAAGCGCAAACCATACAACTTGGAGGAGCTGGAGTAGTTTTGCAAGGAGGAATGGGCAAAAATCCCAGTGGTAAGATGTGGCAAGCTCAAAGAGACTTTTCCAATGCGACTTGAAGCTGTGATTGCCACAAAAGGTTGCTCTACAAAGTATTAACTTTAGGGGGTGAATAGTTATGCACATTGACTTTTTCTGTTATTTTGTCCTATAAAAAAAAAAATTATCTTTAATGTTGTGGGCATGTTCTGTAAATTAAATGATGCAAATCCTCAAACAATCCACGTTAAGTCCAGGTTGTGAGGCACCAAAATCCAAAAAAAGTCAAGGGGGGGTGAATACTTTTGCAAGGCACTGTATATATATATATATATAATTTTTTTATACATATTTTACAATTACAAAAAAATATAAAATATACAAATTAAATTTAGCCTCTATTTCAGAAAAGTTTCTGACGGGATTCGAACTCACAACCTTCTACACTACAGGCAAGAATATTAACTACTACACTATAGAGCTGCATGGGCAGTTACTAAAAAAAAAAAAGAGACTTCTGTAGTACTAGTACTAGTACTATGCATAATATGTGGGAAACTACTACTGATGTTTTAGCCATAATATATTTACATATTACAATATATTATTAGTGATGATCGAGCATGCTTGGCCGAACACCTGTTTGGCTCGAGCATCTTGATGCTCGGCACATGGCGGAACTTGGCCGAGTCTCCTACCCGCACGTTTCCAGTGTACTTTTTCCGTAGAGGTGTGCACTGCGGACAGGGAGATGAGCTGCACCACATCTCCTGTGTAAAGTGTGCGCATCCCAAAAATATCAGTGACATCCAGAGTAATTTTTTAATAGACGGTGTCCGCTGCGGACAGGGAGATTAGCTGCGCCACATCTCCTGTGTAAAGTGTGTGCATCCCTAAAATATCAGTGACATCCAGTGTACTTTTTCCATAAACAATGTCCACTGCGGACAGTTAAATTATCCGTGCCACATCTTCAGTGTAAAGTGTGAGCATCCAAATAATATCTGTGACATCCAGTGTACTTTTTCAATAGACGGTGTCCGCTGCGGACAGTTAGATTAACTGCGCAACATCTCCAGTGTAAAGTGTGCGCATCCAAAAATATCCTTGACATCAAGTGTACTTTTTCAATAGACGGTGTCCGCTGCGGACAGTGAGATTAGCTGCGCCACATCTCCTGTGTAAAGTGTGCGCATCCCTAAAATATCAGTGACATACAGTGTACTTTTTCCGTAGACGTTGTCCGCTTCTGACAGTGACCTTACCAGGGCCACATCTGCAGTGTAACGTGTGCGCTTCAAAAATTTATCTGTGACATACTGTACAATGTAATTTTTCCATAGACCATGTCCTCTTCTGACAGTGACCTTACCAGGGCCACATCTGCAGTGTAACGTGTGCGCTTCAAAAATGTATATGTGACAGTGTACTTTGTCAGCTTTCAAACCATACTCCCCCCGAAACCCAAAGACTTTGGTTTCCCGGAAGCAGCTCGGTGGGTCATGGGAATAACGTCACCGGACCGCCGTTTGTAATCGTTTATGGTTGGAACTATGACGGTATCTGATCATCTTGAACCTCCGACTTTCATTTTTGATTAATGAAAACATTCTTGGCAAATGCTTTTGCTTTGGTTCGTCTAGTGCTGGTCCAATAATTTCACCGCTAGCGGTGCAATACGGATGCCCCCGGCTATCCCTCTTAATCATGGCACCAATTCCGAAAATCAACAAAATAGAACCAGAGTACTATTCCATTATTCCTAGCTGAAGTATTCAGGCGACCTGGCCTGCTTTGAACACTGTACATTTTTTCAATGGTCAGCTAAGCGGCAGGCACTCTCCCATTATTTGTTAAATGGTCATCTCAGCAGCAGACCCTCAACCATAATGTTTTAGAGGGTCAGCAAAGCAGCAAGCCCTTGCATATAATTTTTTAGAGGGTCAGCTCACCTGCAGACCCTCACCTACAATCTTTTAGAGCAGCGGTTCTCAACCTAGGGGTCGCGACCCCTTTGGGGGGTCGATCGGCCCTTTCCGGGGGGTCACCTGAGGCTTCCTATTGTGGGTCGCCCGCACAACGGCAGCGGCCCCTTATCCTCGCGCACAGGAAGTGATGTCCTATCACTGCCTGTGCTTGAAGGAGCCTGACGTCTGGACGGGTAAGTCGGGCCGCCTGTCTGCTGAGGTCCGAGTTTTTTCGTTAATGACACCGCCGCTGAGCACCACTGCCACCAATGATTTAATTGAGCCTGGCTGAGCCTGGCTAATTTTATTTTAATTATTTGGCTGAGCAAGGCTTAAAGGGGTTATCCCACTTAGCAGTTTCATACTTACCTGCTGCCACCGCGCGTTCACTTCCTGGATTCTGGCTGGGGGCGGGCTTCATCTTGATTGAAGTCTTCTCCCGGCCGGGCCGCGCGCTGGACTGAACGCGCACGCTGCCGCGCATGCGCAATGTGACTTATTTCTGGCCAGTATAGTACAGAGCCGGCGTGCGCGTTCGCAGCTCTGTACTATTCTGGCCGGGAAGAAGTCACCGTCGCGCATGCGCGGCAGCGTGCGCGTTCAGGACAGCGAGTGGCCCGGCCGGGAGAAAAGAAGAAGTCTTCTGGGCAAGCGCGACCATCGGGATTTTGCGGAAGAGCGGTGGTCGTAACCAGGGGAGACCGAGTCACAACAATGAGGTAAGTGGGGATGAATTTTCTCCTAATCGGTGGGAATTTGTTAATAAAGTATATTTACAAAAATGATCACTGTCAAATCATTAACAGATTTAACAGTGATCATTATGATGGGATAACCCCTTTAATTTATTTGGGGGGACATAAAGCACCGCTGATTTATTTATTTGGAGGACCCTGAGCACTTCTGATTTATTTATTTGTGGGACCCCCCTGAAGCACCGCTGATTTATTTATTTGGGGGACCCTGAGCACTTCTGATTTATTTATTTGGGGGACCCTGAGCACCATTGATTTATTTATTTGGGGAAACCTGATGCACCACTGATTTATTTATTTGGGGGTACCCTGAGCACCGCTGATTTATTTATTTGGGGGAGACCTGAAGCCCCGCTGATTTATTTATTTGGGGGACCCTGAGCACTTCTGATTTATTTATTTGGGGCACCCTGAGCACCATTGATTTATTTATTTGGGGGAAACCTGATGCACCACTGATTTTTTTATTTGGGGGTACCCTGAGCACCGCTGATTTATTTATTTGGGGGACCCTGAGCACTTCTGATTTATTTATTTGGGGGGGGGACTTGAAGCACCACTGATTTATTTATTTGAGGGGTACCCTGAGCACCACAAATTTTTTATTTTTTTTTGGGGGGGTACTGTGAGCACCACTGAGTTATTTATTTGAGGGGTACTGTGCGCACCACTGATTTATTTTTTAGGGGGTATTTGTTGTTTATTATTTATTTTAAAGTTATTTATTTGGTTTACAAAAATTTAGTATTTATGCTAAAGTTCTGTGGTTATGAATGAATACTTGTGTATTTGAATTAACATTTGGTGTATTGGTGTCTGTGCGTGTTTTTGGTGGGTCATCATAACAGTAGCAAAATTAGTTATGACGTTGCAAGGAAAAAAATGTAATGGTTGGGGGTCACCACAACATGAGGAACTGTATTAAGGGGTCACGGCTTTAGAAAGGTTGAGAACCACTGTTTTAGAGGGTCAGCTCACCAGCAGGCCCTCACCTACAATCTTTTACAGGGTCAGCTCACCTGCAGGCCCTCACCTAATTATACCTAATAGGTAATTTGTGCGCATGCTGTCTTGCTTGGATGTGGTAGCCGTAGCCGTTTCTCAGGCTCCCTCTCCGGAATCGAACACTGATTCCCCCTAACCCTTAGTCATCGTGGTTGGCGCTGAAAATAACATCGAAAGTTGATAGGGCAGACATCCGAATGGATCGTCACCATCACAGGTTATCTAGAGTCACCAAAGCGGCTGCAGGCCCTCGCCCATAATGTTTTAGATGGTCAGATCAGCAGACACTTGCTCCAAATGTTTTTGAGGGTCACCAGCAGGCCATCAATCATAATTTTTCAAGGCTGTGTATGATGCTCTCCTTTATGTGTAACAAGGGGTACATTGGAGAAAATAGTTGTTGAGGCTCACCTGGTCTTATGTTGAAGGAAGACATGGACATACGCCAGGAACTGGGCGATGAGAAAATTTAAATAAAGAGGTAGAATCCAGCTTCCCAACAACGTGTTTAAACTTTTATAAATAAGTGCTTTAAAATCCAATATGTACATCCAAGTCTACGTGTTTCAGATCATTCCATACAGATCCTTACTCATGACAAAGAAGGAATGTAAGACTCTGACCTTAAATAAAGGGCAGGTCAAACATGTCAGGTGGAAATAATCAGCAGCAGCTCCACCTTTGAGACACTAAAACATGTGTTAAGAACCAAAAAACAATGCATCAGGATCAGTAATGCAATATAAGATCGTGTCTACGATTTAAACCCATTGGTACACAAGTGTTCATAGAGAAAATCCAATAGGATTCTCTATTCAAAAGAGAATAAGAGATGTGTCTGTGGATTCTAGTTTTAAGGCTGTTAGTAGTACAGCCTATATATTGCAGCTGACATATCGTGCAGGTTATACAGTAAACCACAAAATTAGTGTTGCAGTTAACATATTGTTTAAGTGAGAAAGTTTTTTGATTAGCCAAAGAAACAAGTGTTTGGCCAATTTGAATATAACTGCAAGAAATACAGACTCGATGTCCGTATTTAAAATTACCCTTGAAACGTAGCCAGCTCTGCTGCTTCTGAGAATCATCAAGAAACAAACTAGGGATAACTCGCTGAGCCAGTGTGGGTGCTAGACGGGCAATGCATTTAACACCCATGTGTAATGTATCCATCCATTGCTCGCCGGCACGCAACACTGACAGATGTTTCTTGACTATTTGGCAGATTTTCTTATGTTCAAGAATATAATTAGTTCCTTGTAATTTTTGGCATAGGCTTCATCAGTGTAGTTGTCCAACTACCTGAACAATTGTACCACAATGTGAATGAGGCCCTCCTTTATGTGATATACAGGTTGTATCAGAGTGCCTCTTTCTTGTAATTTTTGGCAGCAATTGCAGTTTATATACAAGTAAATATACAGGATAGAATGTTTCCTAACAATTTTTCCTCTAAAATCGATTTTATCTTTGGTTTTGTACATGGACTATCTGCTACGAAGGCAGCAGTATTATATATGAAGAAAAGTTGAAGTTAATAAAGAAGTCATTTCAAGCATTTGGTGTGCTCTTTAAACCTACTGTTTCCATAGAACGGTGCTAGAGGAATTACAGAGTAATAGACAGTCTGGTTAGACTAAGAAGTCAGAGATGCCAAAATTATTTTAATGCCACAGCGCAAAAGGCACTTCATAGTGCTGCACCTGCCACAATCCTCCTCATGCTGTTCCCGAACCATTTTGGTGGTGTTTCCATCAATTTTGACCTTTTCCTATGAACCAGGCACCCTCCCCTCTTCAGAGCAGGGGGTACCTGGTTTAATCCTTGGGTTCTCCCATTGACTTCCATTGTGCTCGGGTGCTCTGTAGAGCACCCAAGTATTGGGAAGTATTCTACTCGAGCACCAGAGCACACAAGCTCTTTGGTGCTCGACCAACACTACTCCTGACTACGCAAGACCCCGACCAACGACTTGCACACCTTTGACCCTGGCAATAAGCCCCAAAACCAACCGCCCCAGCAACGTCCGAATACAATTCAAAATCAAAGTTGTTACAAATAGTGATGAGCGGCAGGGCTAATATTCGATTTTGCGAATATTCGTCATATATTCGCAAATTCGCTATCTTCATTGACTATTTTTTTATATTGCGATAATCGCAATGTAAAATTTGCTTAATGCGCATGCGCAAAAGGGGCGTGGCCTACTTTAGCAACTGTTTTTAAACTACCGGAAGTTAGAGAAGATTGGAAAAGATGGTTGGAAGCAATTTTCGCAGCAGTCAGGAAGAACTCCTGATCACTGTAAGTAATTTGACATTACAGCACAGTGTATTTGATTACATTTCACATGCATGTCAGCACAATCGCTTTAAATGCAGATATAGTGTTATAAAATATTCACGATTGCGAAAATCGCCTCTTAAGGTGCGAATGTTTTTTCGCAATACATACAACTTCACCTTTTATCAGGTCTAAGTAGATATTACTGATTGATGCACAAAGTATTGTTGTGACATCACAGCACTATGTCTGTAGCATGTATGTATGAACAGCATAGAAATATCTCTCACATGCACATTGCACATCTATTTTCCTGCCACACACTATATACTTCTTTGTATTACTGCCAGTATGTGCTGGTTCATTTAGAGTTAACCAGGGTGCACCACAGGGAGGCGAACCAGCTTTACACCCCATACCGTATCGTCACTTCACTAGACAGGTACATCTCTGCTCAGCTGGCCAATATCCGATTGCTCAGATCCCACACACATACAATCGCAATACAATCCGATCTTATAACAGTAACATTAAATCTAATATTTCCCCTTCAAAGACTTAAATACTTTTTAATGTTTTGTTGAGGACATTATTTTCAATATTTGTATTAAGCAAAATTGGGATTATATGCTTGCATCTTTATCCTGCAGTGCATGTTGGAGTGCGGCTATGACCGGACCCGGGTCCGCACTGAGAAGCAGAGGATTGTGAGGGAGATCCGTTCCGAGCTCAGGAGGAAGTTTAAGGGCAAACACCCTAGGATGGCCATATTTAAAAAATGGTCGGATTTGAAGAGGGGGAATTCGGAGCGGATCAGAGAGATCCGTGATAGAATATTCCCAGGTACAATACTTACATTACTTTTCTATTTCTCGCCAACACTCTGTAATGTATATATACAGTTATGAAAATAAGTATTTCATCCCTTTACAAATGATTACTTATTAACTGGTGTGACATGTAGCAAATACACTGGTTACATCATACATCCCTACCTCGCCATGAGTATATATATATATATATATATATGTTTTTATACACACAGCGAGGTACAGATGTATGATGTAAATAGCTGATTTTGTGTGTTTTACACACCATATATATATATATATATATATATATATATATATATATAGATATAGATATGTGTGTGTGTGTGTGTGTGTGTGTAAATATATATAAGCTGCAATCATCATTCTGTATTCCAGTAAAAGGCCCCGTACATGTATGTCAGAGCTGGACATGACTTACAGCCCAGTAACGTAAATGTACTGCATGGTGATCGGGCGGGTGCAGGAGCTGCGCCCACCCGATCGGGGCAGGGGTCCGGCAGTCGCTAAAAGCCGGACCCCTGCTATATGAGCCGGCTGACCACGGCACATGCGAGCTTTAGACATGTGTGGGGTGTCCATCGGATCTCCGTGCTGCTGTGACGGGGACCCGATGGCAGGGAAGGTAGCCAATGCCTTCCTTAGGCATTGTGGCTGCCTTCCGGGAGGGCCTATGAGATCCAGCACCCTGTATTACAACTGGTAATAAACTTACAGCCAATGCATTACAATAGAGAAGTATTGTAATGCATTGTAAAGGGTATCAGACCCCCAAAAGTTGAAGTCACACAGTGAAACAAAAAAGAAACTGAAAAAAAAGTTAAAGAAATAATGGTTTCCCCCCAAAAATTACATTTTCAAGTAAAAAAAAGTGTCCTTTTCAAAAAATAAAGTTAAATAAACATTTAAAAAAATAGGGAAAACAAGAAAAGTAGACATATTATATATTGCCGCATCCGTATCGACCGGCTCTATAAAAATAACACATGACCTAATCCCTCAGGTGAACACCATAAAAAAAAATTATATACAAATTGTGCTAAACAACCCATTTATTTGGCACATTACATCACATCACTAAAAGTGCAACACCGAGCAATCAAAAAGGTGTATGACCCCCAAAATAGTACCAATCTCACCGGCACCTCATCCAGCAAAGAATTAGCCCCTACCTAAGACAATCGTCCAAAAAATAAAACAAATTTGGCTCTCAGAATATGAAGACACTAAAACATGATTTTATTTTTTAAAAATTGCTATTATTGTGTAATACTAAAATAAAAAAATAAAAATGAAACATATTAGGTATGGCCGTGTCCATAATTACCAGCTGTATAAAAATAGCACATGACCTAAAACTGTGTCAAAAAAGCCATTTTTTGTCACCTTACATCACAAAAAGCATAATACCAAGTGATCAAATTTTTGGTAAAGTTTTTTTTTTTTTATATATAAAAATGAAATGCAATATGTGACGAGAAAACAATCTCAGAATGGCCTGGTAAAATGGCCTGAATGGCCTAAGTAAAAGCGTTTTAGAGTTACTACCACATAAAGTGACACATGTCAGACTTGCTAAAAATGTCATGGACAGAAAGATGAAAAATGGCCTGGTCATTAAAGGGGTTATCCCACTTTGCGTTTTTATACTTACCTGCTGCCACCGCGCGTTCACTTCCTGGATTCTGGCTGGGGGCGGGCTTCATCTTGATTGAAGTCTTCTCCCGGCCGCGCCGCGCGCTGGACTGAACACGCACGCTGCCGCGCATGCGCAATGTGACTTATTTCTGGCCAGTATAGTACAGAGCCGGCGTGCGCGTTCGCATCTCTGTACTATTCTGGCCGGGAAGAAGTCACCGTCGCGCATGCGCGGCAGCGTGCGCGTTCAGGACAGCGAGTGGCCCGGCCGGGAGAAAAGAAGAAGTCTTCTGAGCAAGCGCGACCATAGGGATTTTGCGGAAGAGCGGTGGTCGTAACCAGGGGAGACCGAGTCACAACAATGAGGTAAGTGGGGATGAATTTTCTCCTAATCGGTGGGAATTTGTTAATAAAGTATATTTACAAAAATGATCACTGTCAAATCATTAACAGATTTAACAGTGATCATTATGATGGGATAACCCCTTTAAGGGGTGAATTATAATTTGTTATGAGTTCTGAGTTGTTTGCCTAAATTCAGAAGATTGTGTGATTACAGGGGTTCCAGTTCCCTCTGTATGCCGCAGGCCTTCAACAGAGGATATGGAGGTTGTGGTGGTCTCCGCAGAGGAGGAGATGCTCCACCACCACCTGCTGTGGGCGAAATGGTGGAGGCGGAGGCCAAAGAGGCTGGTCTCTCTCAGCAGCCGCATCCCCCCCCCCCCCCAGCTCCTGATGAAGAAGAAGAGGAGGAGGATGTCACCAGCCCCCGCCAGGAGGGTAAATATTTGCACATAGCAATATAATTCTGTATTCATAACATGTACAGAAATAAAGTGCCAACAATGAGGGGACAACACACACTATAGTAATAGAAAACAACAACACTGGACACTAGCTCTGTAATCTACAAAAAAAACAATTAACTAACCGACTAAATAACATTATATTCTACATAACTATCACAAACTAACCAACTAAATACAATTATACTTTACTGAACTAGCACTAACTAACCAACTAAATAACATTATACCATACTGAGCTATCGCTAACTAAGCAACCATATAATTATCATAAATATCATTAACTAACAAATTGTTATGTAAATCGTCAGTGATTTAACAAATACTCCACACAATGCAATTTGAAAGTAATTTCAAATTATTTTTTCTTATCCTAATAGTACTGATAAAAAATAATAAAAAATTATGCAGCTGCAGCAGGAGGACCAAAGGGCAATGCTGGACATCAGGGAGCAGAAAAGGAGGTTACGGGAGCAGCACCGTAAGGGGATCCAGGAGTTGCTGGACCTCCATAATCAACTAAAAAATTTGCCTTAGAGGCATATTTGTTCCTCAACATTGTAAATAAATATTTCTTTATGTTTTAACGTGTGCTTTTATTTTTTTATATTGTTATGTTTTTGATTAATTTCAACCTATAAGGTTGCAGGAAGGCCCCTTTAGTCCTGGGGCAAACTCATCAGGACAGACAGCAGCAGCAAGTAAAGGTAACGGTGGAGTAAACGGCCTACGCAAAAGTCAGCAGGATCAGGACAGACAGTAGCAGCAGCAGGTACATGGGAATGGGGTAGTAAAAGGCCTACACATAGCTCGACCAAACTCATCTGGACAGACAGCAGCATGAAAATGGTAATGGTGTAGTATAAGGCCTACACATAGCTCGGCCAAACTTTTCAGGACAGACAGCAGCAGGTAAATGGTAATGGTGTAGTATAAGGCCTACACATAGCTGGGCCAAACTCAGCCAGAACACACAGGAGCCAGTTCTTTGTTTGTAGCAGGAATATGTTCCCAGTAATGGGACCCGCCAGACTGGGGCAACCCCAAAAATACACTTATACACCTTTGACAGCAGCATGTTCTTTATTTGCAGCAGGAATGTGTTCCCATGCATACAAATATATTCCCTTGACAATATATATTTCAAAGGATTTTTAAGATTGTAAAGGCCACAAGAAATAAAAAAAATATATATATATATACATATATATATATATATATATATATATATATATATATACAGTACAGACCAAAAGTTTCGACACACCTTCTCATTCAAAGAGTTTTCTTTATTTTCATGACTATGAAGGCATCAAAACTATGAATTAACACATGTGGAATTATATACATAGCAAACAAGTGTGAAACAACTGAAAATATGTCATATTCTAGGTTCTTCAAAGTAGCCACCTTTTGCTTTGATTACTGCTTTGCACACTCTTGGCATTCTCTTGATGAGCTTCAAGAGGTAGTCCCCTGAAATGGTCTTCCAACAGTCTTGAAGGAGTTCCCAGAGATGCTTAGCACTTGTTGGCCCTTTTGCCTTTACTCTGCGGTCCAGCTCACCCCAAACCATCTCGATTGGGTTCAGGTCCGGTGACTGTGGAGGCCAGGTCATCTGGCGCAGCACCCCATCACTCTCCTTCATGGTCAAATAGCCCTTACTTTCAAAGTTTTCCCAATTTTTCGGCTGACTGACTGACCTTCATTTCTTAAAGTAATGATGACCACTCGTTTTCTTTACTTAGGGCTCTTTCACACTTGCGTTGTTCTTTTCCGGCATAGAGTTCTGTCGTCAGGGCTCTATGCCGGAAGAATCCTGATCAGGATTATCCCAATGCATTCTGAATGGAGAGAAATCCGTTCAGGATGCATCAGGATGTCTTCAGTTCAGGACCGGAACGTTTTTTGGCCGGAGAAAATACCGCAGCATGCTGCGCTTTTTGCTTCGGTCAAAAATCCTGAACACTTGCCGCAAGGCCGGATCCGGAATTAATGCCCATTGAAAGGCATTTAGACGTTTAGCTTTTTCTGAATGGTTACCATGGCTGCAAGGACACTAAAGTCCTGTTTGCCATGGTAAAGTGTAGTGGGGAGCGGGGGAGCAGTATACTTACCATCCGTGCAGCTCCCGGGGCGCTTCAGAGTGACGTCAGGGCGCCCCACGGGCATGGATGACATGATCGCATGGATCACGTCATCCATGCGCATGGGGCGCTCTGACGTCATTCTGGAGCGCCCCGGGAGCCGCACGGACGGTAAGTATACTGCTCTCCCGCTCCCCACTACTACTATGGCAGCCAGAACTTTAATAGCGTCCTGGGTGCCATAGTAACACTGAACGCATTTTGAAGACGGATCCGTCTTCAAATGCTTTCAGTTCACTTGCGGTGTTACGGATCCGGCGGGCACATCCGGCAAATGGAGTGCACGACGGATCCGGACAACGCAAGTGTGAAAGAGGCCTTAGCTGCTTTTTTCTTGCCATAATACAAATTCTAACAGTCTATTCAGTAGGACTATCAGCTGTGTATCCACCTGACTTCTCCTTAACGCAACTAATGGTCCCAACCCCATTTATAAGGCAAGAAATCCCACTTATTAAACCTGACAGGGCACACCTGTGAAGTGAAAACCATTTCAGGGGACTACCTCCTGAAGCTCATCAAGAGAATGCCAAGAGTGTGCAAAGCAGTAATCAAAGCAAAAGGTGGCTACTTTGAAGAACCTAGAATATGACATATTTTCAGTTGTTTCACACTTGTTTGTTATGTATATAATTCCACATGTGTTACAATACAAACTCAGGCGATTATTTAATGAAAACTATTAATAATTAAATTACAATTAATGTGTTTGATTCTATATTAAAATAAAAAATACTGTTTAAAAAAAAAGCAATAATAATAACTATCCATAAATAAGTATCCATAGTGTGAAGAGATAAATAACTTCAATTAAAGTATGTGAATTCATATTATCTGCTTAATTAATCAAAATTACATATAAAAAAAAGTCGAAAAGCAATTACGGTATGTCATTAAAAAATCAGGTGTACCGATTAAAAACATAATGGAGGGGGCAAGAACTAACCAGCATGGATCCAATATAGCGTCTCGTTTGGTTAACTGTGCATGTTGGCGCATTGCTTCCGCATTACATAAAGAAACATGCGATGCAATAATGTGATCGCATTGACGGAGGAACACACATAGGCCGCGAGTGTCTGTAGACAGGGTGTTCAGATGATAACAGATCACGTGTTCGCACCAGAAATTGAACGCAAGCTGAACCACAAACACATCCTGTCTATACGGTCACATGATAGCAACCATGGAAATAACTCCCAAAATGGTGACATGGCTTCAAGAATATTATATATAAAACAGTTTATATTGTAAAGTGAAAAGCTTTGATTCTATAAAAAATCGCATGGACACATTATCATTATATAGTTGTCAAGAAGTAACATCAAATAAAAATGTAAATATAGATATATACATGTGGCAATAACGCTCCATTCCCAAAACTGGATTACCACACGGATGAGTATAACGCCAGTCACACCCAACCATGTGGAGAGGTCAAGATGGAAGTCAGGCATCCTGTTGAGGACGACAGAGAACAACATGTTCCAACCTAAATCCTGTTTAAAACAAACTAAAAAAATAACAAAATTGAATTAGGTTCCTCAATAAGTCCTGGCCAAGACCTTTTGATAAGGGAAGCCCACATGCGGTCCCCACCTAGTTTTAGTAAGAACCACACCAGGACCGCCCAAAACTCAAGAAAAGCAGAATTATAACAAATAGTAACATAGTAATATAGTACATAAGGCCGAAAAAAGACATTTGTCCATCCAGTTCGGCCTGTTATCCTGCAAGTTGATCCAGAGGAAGGCAAAAAAAAATTTAAAAAATTCCTTCCCGACTCCAATCAGGCAATCAGAATAACTCCCTGGATCAACGACTCCTCTCTAGTAGCTATAGCCTGTAATATTATTACGCTTCAGAAATACATCCAGGCCCCTCTTGAATTCCTTTATTGTACTCACCATCACCACCTCCTCAGGCAGAGAGTTCCATAGTCTCACTGCTCTTACCGTAAAGAATCCTTTTCTATGTTTGTGTACAAACCTTCTTTCCTCCAGACGCAGAGGATGTCCCCTCGTCACAGTCATAGTCCTGGGGATAAATAGATGATGGGATAGATCTCTATACTGACCCCTGATATATTTATACATATTAATTAGATCTCCCCTCAGTCGTCTTTTTTCTAAAGTGAATAACCCTAATTTTGATAATCTTTCAGGGTCCTGAGATGAAATTGGGTGGCTGCCATTGCCCAAAAAATCACGGATGAGGCAGATGCCCCTGCCAACTGCACCTGCCCCTCCGTGGGTAGAGGAGTGGCCCCGTGCTGGTAGCGGTCCAGCACTGGAACCAACTCCCCTACCATGACCACGGCTGCCGGCACGACCACGTCCACTCATTATTTCACCAAATGAGTAAATAATGTTTTTAAACAACAGAAAAAAAATATAGAAAGAAAATAATGAGGGAGTTTGGCCAAACTTTATTGGGTTGGGGACAATGGGGCAAAAAAATAAATAAATAAAAACACCCTAAAACAATAACAAAAACGCTGACCACAAAAACGGTCGTGTGCATGAGGCCTAAAACAGTAACACTAAAAAACAGAGGCAAAGACTTTTTTTTTTTTCACAGACAAAAGACAAGGATCTTCTATTTTCATTCGGAAAGACCTGCTTTGATGATTACGTCATCAAAGATCCTTTTGCAAGTCCTGAAAGAAGAAGAAAGAAGACGATGCCGGCTGCGCAATCAAGTGGATGAGGTGAGTTATTTATTTTTATTTTTTAACCCTTCAAGGTACATTTTACTAAGCATTCTGTATAAGAATGCTATTATTTTCCCTTATAACAATGTTATAAGGGGGAAAAAATACAGTAAATAAACTTTAATAGGGTCCCTGGTTGCTTATCCCTATCATCTCCTAGCAACCATGCGTGAAAATCGCACCGCATCTGCACTTGATTGCAGATGCTATGCGATTTTCATGCAGCCCCATTCATTTCTATGGGGCCTGCATTGCGTGAAAAACGCAGAATATAGAACATGCTGCGATTTTCACGCAACGCACAAGTGATGCGTGAAAATCACCGCTCATTTGCACAGCCCTATTGAAGTGAATCAATTCTCATCCGTGTGAAAGGGGTGAAAAGGGGCCTAAAACACAGCAATATACTTTTTTTTTTCCAGAGACTAAACAGACAGCAAAAGGCTACACTATACTATATCTACACTACACCATGCACTAAACCCTATCAGCTACACTATCTACTACTAACTATCTGGATTATATATATGACTGAGCTAACTAACTAATGTACCTAACACCCTACACTGGAACCTATCAGCTAACCTATTCACTAACTAACCTACACTATCTACCACTAACTATATGGATTATATATTTGAGGTATCAGATGTAATATGACAAAGGAATTCAGCACAGTACAGAAATCACACTCCTCTCTCTCTCTCACAACAGCACAAATGGCTGCTGGAAATTTTCTTATATAGTAAGGGGTAGGCAACTTTCCTATTGGCTGCTAGGGATGTTGCTAAGCTCTGACAGAGATATTACAGCCTTCTCATTGGCCCACAAGCTAGAAGCAGGGAGGGATCATGTGTACTGTTTAAAAACAAAAACAAATATTCAAATTTACTAATATATATCGCTATATGAACATAGGAAGACAGGCACTCTGTATGAGGTCACCAGTAGATATCAACAAAGGACAAGGGATAGTTTGTATGTGATAAAAACTATATTTATTTGGGTAGTAATAAAAACGTTATCAATATAGGTCACTCCCAATGTACAGGGAGAGGAGTGGGTGGTGTAAACTAGATAAATGGATAAAGAAAAATAATGTGAAAATGTGATGATAAAACACCCTGTATTGGGCTATAAGTCCAGAATCATGGTATGTAGAGCTTTAAATATTAGACAAATAAAGTCAATAGTCTGAGATGGATTCAGTTGATTAAAATAAGTAAAAAGTTAGTACAAAGATCTAAATTGTGATGAAGAAGGCTGCATGAAGAAGGCTGCAATCCTTCGAAACGCGTATGGTTATCCAAGTCCTGGGAAGCGCTTCCAAACTCCCCTGCACCATCAGGCTGCCTCCATCCATTGACAACACCGGGGATTAAAGCGCCCGAAAAAAGCGTGCGCTAAACTGCCGCACGTAGCAAGAACGCCAGACACAGTCAGCAGCCCTCTGACCGGAGGAAAAGACAGCAATATTTGCATCAACAGACCGATCCACAAACCTGCAGCCCTTCGCGGTCATCGCATCCATCTGCAACCGCGCTGCCGGCCCCGTCTATCCATAACCGCACTAAGCATCTACAGCACACAGAGGATCCTGCATGGAGACACCCACATAGAAGAACCGACGATCCTCCAGAAAGGTAACAGCGACCAGATAGCCAATTTTAGGTGGGACGCCACCGAGCACTGGTTCGCTGAAAATAACTTTCGCATAGCTGTGTATACACATACATCGGATCTGGAATGCTGCTGATATATCCTTTTAAACCTGTCACAATTTAGATCTTTGTACTAACTTTTTATTTATTTTAATCAACTGAATCCAGCTCAGACTATTGACTATATTTGTCTAATATTTAAAGTTCTACATACCATGATTCTGGACTTATAGCCCAATACAGGGTGTTTTATCATCACATTTTCACATTATTTTTCTTTATTCATTTATCTATTTTACACCACCCACTCCTCTCCCTGTACTTTGGGAGTGACCTATATTGATAACATTTTTATTATTACCCAAATAAATATAGTTTTTATCACATACACACTATCCCTTGTCCTTTGTTGATATCTGCTGGTGACCTCATATAGAGTGCCTGTCTTCCTATGTTCCTATACGCCTGCCTTTTCTGACTGGGTGAGTCAGCTTAGACACGTGCACCTTGCATATTGCCCACACAGGAGAGCCACCGTATTCCCTCCAAACATATATCGCTATATATTCGTAAATTTGAATATTCTTTTTTTTTCTAAATAGTACACATGATCCCTCCCTGCTTCCAGCTTGTGGGCCAATGAGAAGGCTGCAATATCTCTGTCAGAGCTTATTCACAATACAAATATTCACGCTCAACACTAGTTACATAGTCACCCATGATCAATCGTCCTCCTTTAAACCCCACTTAACTCTTTTCCCAACCTAATGAAATGAAGCGGCTACACCCGCAGTAGCAGAAGCCAAGTGTTTACAAAAAATACGCCCCATTGGCATAATCCTGCAAGCAAAATTGAGTTTTCCCAACAAGGACTGCAAATTCCGCAACCTAATCTTCCCCAATCTCCTCGCCCTAACAATTTCCTGCCGCAAATCCACCAACTTCTCCTCCAGCAACCTACATTCCATTTTGACCGTGTCAATCACGATCCCCAGAAAGCACAACTCCGTCGCAGGCCCTACCATCTTCTCCGCTGCCAAAGATACCCCAAACTGTTCAAAAACAGACTGTACTGTATGCAACAACAGTAAACAGACCCGTGACCCCGACGGCCCAAGGCATAGAAAGTCATCTAAATAGTGAATAATGGACAAACAACCTGACAGGTCAACCACCACCCATTCGAGAAACGAACTAAAAGTCTCGAAATAGGCGCAAGATAACGAGCACTCCTTGGGCAAACATCTGTCCACAAAATACCCACCGTCAGAAAAACAACATAACAAATGCAGACTATCTGGATAAACCGGTAACAAGCGAAACGCCGCTTCATTGTCGGTCTTCGCTAACAACGTGCTTGGGCCCAACTTCCTTACCCAAGCCACAGAACATAATTGGCACCTATGCCATCATTGACCGACGCCCCTTTTGGGAAGGAGAGATGGTGAATAAGCTGAAATTTATTAAACTCCTTCTTGGGCACCACCCCCAAAGGTGAAACTCTAAAATTGACCAATGGCGGCTCACGAAACGGACCCGCAATTCGAGCCAATAAAACTTCCTTAGCCAATTTCTCAGAAACTACCTCAGGTTGTTCTAGAGCCAACCTTAAATTCTGATGTACAATAATACTTGCCAACAGAACTGAGTGTTTTCCCACCCTTTCTGTCTAACCCCTTTAAAGCACCTATTAGCTCCGTGGGCTCCACCACATGTGGTGCACTCATGCTTAAATTTACACTTTGTCCCAAATTTACAGTTTCCTTCATTAAATAGAAAACACAAACCTCTCACTAATGCCGCCACAAAACTCCCTTGCCCAGACCCCCCAACCTCCCCTGAAAGGGCTGCCCCAATCGTGTTGGCGCCATCACTCTAAGCCAGGGTGCAATATGTTTGTGGTCCCAACGCATACTGGGCCCCACTGCCTTCCTCTGCCTAAATTGCTCATCATAACGGAGCCAACCTTTACCGCCGTGCACCCTATATGCTACCCCTATCGAATCCAAATAACAAAATAATGCCGAACAACATTTCGGCATCTTTTCCCAAATTATGCTTGCTAAAATTGAAAACGCCTTGAGCCAATTGAAAAAGTGCGCGGGATTAAATGTTACGGCGCTTTTCCTCCTCCTCCTCCTCCTTTTTCCCATCATCCTTTTTTTCCCCTATTCAAATTAAATCTCTCTAAGGGAAGTAAGGAAAAAATTTCCACATATTCCCCTTTCCAAATTCGCTCCCTAACCTCCTGCTTCAAATGCGCCCCCAACAGGTCCTCACAACACACATATACCTCGTCCTTCGCCCCATCATTTACCTTCGGCCTGTCCTCCCCCTCATCCTGAGTCTGCACCGCCACAGACACCCTTGGCCTACTAGCTTGCCCCCCCACAGACAGCCCAATCACGGGACCCGCTCCCCAAGCCGGCAGCGGCGGCCTCCCTCCTTCACTTAAACCCATCAACCACCCTGCCAGACTCCCCAAAAGTTGCCCAAGATCCCTTCCCAACTCTCCCGGGCATGCCCCTCCCCCGACATCTGCTGGAGAACTAAGAAGAGCTAAAAGGGGGCCTCATGATATCTCACAGGCTGCACAGGCGCTGTGAAACCAGCTGCCGCAGGTCCTGTATCCCGCCGCTCCTGGTCTCCAGCTTCCACATTCCTGGATGTTGTTGCCATGCCGTCCCTGCCATCTGGATTCCTGAAACATTCCATGCTGGCTGTGCTTATTCTTCTTTCCATCATGGCTCCTGCCACATGGGGGGGCGTGTCCTTCTCCCTCCTGCCTGCAGAGTCAAAGGGCCTGTGCAGCTTCCTGCCTGCATCCTGCACAGCCCATGATCTACTGCCTAGTTGCCTGTGCCGAGTGGACCTGCCAGAAGGGGGAACCCTGGGAGAGTCCACAGATCCTGGTCTTGATCCAGCCAAAAATGCTGCTGAGAGTGAGGAGGGGGAAGGAACTCCCCCTCTGCTCTGGGTCCTGCCGCTGCACAGGATTCCTCCCACTGCCGGAGCACATACTAGCTAACTGCTAAGCCGGACCCTGGGGTTACTTCGCCAGCGGCCGACTAGCCCTTCCTTGAGGGGCAGCCGCCACACTTGATGCACCCTGTGCTAAGCTCTCCACTTGCTCCCTGAGCCAGCCTGGACCCTGCGCCTTTGCTTCCCTCCTGAACCTGGAGAGGAGTTCCTCAAGGGACATGGTGAGCAGCTAAGTTGGTTACCTTTTCTACCTAACTAAAATGGCGCTCCATCACCCCCGTACCTCCTATATAAAGCCCCCCAACCACTCTACCATTACCCCAGCAACCCTCTCCCCCCTTAACTGACTCCAGGACCTATTAACCCCTTCCTACCACCCTCACTCACCAAACCATCGTCATGATGGCCTCCCCTTAGGTCTGCGCCCCTAATCCGGCCTCACTATAAATGTCCAGGTAAACAATGCAGTCTGATAAACCAAACCTGTCAAGCTCATCGGCCTTATCTAACAATTATATTCAGGGATCCCAAGGCATTAGGATATTTTGCTTCATATACAGGTAAGACAACTAAACTCACTAGCACAGCAATCACAGCGGTGACACATTGCTGATGATCAGAGACTCACGGGTCATCAGAACTGTGACAGATGGTAGGTTATCATAGAGACACTCGTAACAAAAACATCAGATGAAAAAGCAAAGTAAGCAAGGCGGACTATAAATAAAAGATAACCCTCTTTTTGGCTAAAAGCGTAAAACACATGAAATGCTTTGTAGATGAGCAAGCATATATAAAGAAAGGTATATAGGTATATGACAGGTTCTACAACATCATAACACTCAGACTCCATCAAACCCTCCACATCTCTGGGCTGTCAGTATATAGAGGTGAAGCAACCTCAACTAACAGCAAATGTCCTACAGCTACTATGAAGATGAGAAGGTCAGTGACCAAGCTATGATGTTGGTTGGACAGCAGGTATAAAAAATACACACGTAGAGTTCATATACCGATGCATTTTATATCTGCATGGAATTGAGGCCTTTTTAGACCTGGGCTACTGACCAAAATCAGCTGTGACTTTAACCACAGAAGACAACCTGACTTATTTCCTTCTTGCCTACATATATGAGTTTAAATCTCTGGAGCATTCATGCATTCCTACCTGAAGTATTCGGGAAAGGAACGTTGATCTGTAGTATGCCCAGCAGCCAACCTTGGCATTAACCTGTCAAAACGAGATGTTTAACGGTACATGATCTTACTCTGATTCTATCAAACCAAGCTGAAAGTTTTTAGAACTAGAATTATTACATCTTGTTTCTTACAGACCTCGTGTAACTCATATGTAGTATGCAACTTAATCTCAACAAGGCCTCAATCCAACACTTGTGATAAATCGGAGAATACCATTATAAAGTCTTAAAAAACTATGAAAGAAGAAATATGAAAGTAATGAATATATTATGTATATTAGACGTGGAAAGATAAGGACAAGTCTTGGCTTCCATGATCCAGCAAAGCTTCTCTTCCTCAATTGTCATACAGTGCTAGAGAGAAAAGACAAGCACAGAACGCAACATCATTTTTATTTTTTATTTTTTTTAAAATATATAATTTTGTTTGACTGATAGTAAACTACAGCTTATGTGCTCACCTTGCTGAGTTGCGCAAAGGCACAACTCTTTAAACATATGTAGTGGAATTTGGTTTTGTAGATGCGGTCCTGGGATTGCTAGATATACCAAGTCCAGTGGAAATGTTGGATAATCGGTTCAAAAAGATCCAGACTTCACTTTGTCCAAAGTAATGATGTGAAAGCCAGAGACTTAAGAAGTTCACATTTATTATGTCCTGTAAACACAATGCGTTTCGAGGTATACTACAGGCCCTTCCTCATAATAAAGATATAATCATACGGTAAATGGAAAAGAGTCATAAAAAAGTGACAGTGCACCACATTAGGGTATGGGGAAGGAGAGGAGACCAGGTGAGACGTGACCCTTTTGATTGACATGACACCAGAAGAATTGCATCTAGATTATACCATACATAATAACATTAAAAGAAGGTTAAGATGTAGCTTAAAGGGGTTAGCCTATCTGGAACATTTATGTCATATTGTTACAATATGCCATAAATGTCAGATAGATGTAAGTCCCACATCTGGGACATGTTCCTAGCTCCAGAAATGGGCCCCCAAAGTAAACACAGAGTAGACACGCATGCGCGGCCACCCTCCGTTCACTGCTATGCTAGTTCAGAAAATAACAAGCAGTGAATGGAGAGGTAGCCACTGGAGCTATGTGAATCGAATCCTACAAAGTCGAATGCGATCCGAATTTTAAAATAAATTTGATTTGCTGTGAAGCCGAATTTCCTCGTGCTTCGTGGTAGCGAATCCATTTAACCTGAAATACTGTAAAAACAAAGAAAAATCATAA
The DNA here is from genome assembly GCF_905171765.1 of Bufo bufo. Lineage (NCBI taxonomy): Eukaryota > Metazoa > Chordata > Amphibia > Anura > Bufonidae > Bufo > Bufo bufo. The sequence continues at coordinate 746,813,220 of NC_053389.1, read as the reverse complement.
TTACCTCCTCCATTTGCTCGCGATGGGCCAGCCACCATCTTGATTGAAGATCTCGGACGAAATCACATGCGTGGTGATGACATCATCTCTGTCGCGAGCAAATAAAGGGCATTATGTATGATTTAAAAAAAATAATATGGTAATTTTACACAGTTTTTACTCTCAGATGCCGCAATCATGTATGAAAGCGGCATCTGAGGGCTACAATGATGGGAAGTGGCGCTATTGCAGCTCCCTGTCAAAAAAATACGCTTCGTGACGAAGTAATTTGTCACTAAGCAAATGTAGCTTATGTGGCATGCTCTGCTTCACTTGACTTCAAGTTAATACAAGGCACTTACTAATGTATTGTGATTGTCCATATTGCTTCATTTGCTGGCTTGATTAATTTTTTCATCACAAGATACACTGCTCGTTTCCAGGGGTTACGACCACCCTGCCATCCAGCAGTGGTCGTGCTTAAATTCTGAGGAATGAGCACTGCTGGCTGGCCGGGACTGTGGAAGTGTGCAAATCCAACCAACGATGCTGGATTGCAGAGTGGTCATAACCCCTGGAAACAAGCAGTGTATAATGGGATAAAAATAATTAATCCAGCAGCAAATGAGGAAATATGGACAATCACAATATATGAGTAAGTGCCTTGTATTAACTTTCTCTACATATTACATGCATTTGCTGAAGTGAGACAACCCCTTTAATAACAAATCAATACATCCTAAATTGACACATCCCATAAAATACCGTATTCAGCAATGTAGTCATTCTAAGACAGATTCTTATACATCTCCAGTGGCTCCTGCCATTAGCAAACCTTTTTTCCATTATACTTTTATTGACATCCTGTAATCTTGCAATTATCAGGAATAAAACCTCTGCAGGATACCAGTTCCGCAGATACTGACATCAACCCACCTAGCATTCATATCACAAGTGCTGTAACTGAAGTCCCATATGTTGCTACTTCTGAAAAAAACAAAACACTTAATATTGTCATTTATCACAACAAGCACGAGGCATGTGGCAAGGGATATTGTAGCCACTGTCATTTATATTGTCATCTGTACTGACTTACAGAGCTCTTCTTCTGTTTCTCCCGTGTCACCTTCAATGTCCTCATTAGAAGACAATAATTCATCTTCTGTCCTCATCTTATTTGTAGAAATCACTATCTGTATGCACTTGAATATTGGTAAATTCATGAACCATCATGCTTGGTTGAATTTAACGTAAATGTATCTTTTTTCAACTTTTTTCAACATCATGCCAGACAGGGCTACTACAACCATAGGGTAAACGGTGGGTTTGCACTGACCTCCGTATACTGTGTCATATGATGCACCAAAGGTATGAGAGACTGCCCTATCTAGCAGATATTCAACTTTATCACAGTCCTCAGGGCGGCGTTACAGTTAAATGCTGTGGCGGGGTATGAGAACAAAGCTTTCCTGCTCTGCCTTTCACTCTGTTATCAGAAGCCGACACAGGTGACGCAAGGATGTCATCATCATTGCGCCGCCTGATCCGGACAGCATAGAGCTCTGGACACGGCCCAGAAGAAGTCTGTGTCCTGCAGGACAATGCTGACAGCGGCATGAAAGTAAGTATTTGTATTTTTTGGGCATTTTTGCACTGGTGCACTTTATAAGGGGACATTTTTGTAATGGCACGTGTTATGAGGGGGTTATTTTTGTACTGGCACATAATAAGGCACATTATAAGGGGGCTTTTTTGTATTGGCAAACTTTAAAAGGGGACATTTTTTCTAATGGAGCTCATTTTAAGTAGTAATTAGGGGTGGGCGATATGGCCTAAAATCTATATTGCGATATAATTTTAAGCATGTGCGATATGAGATATATATCACGATATATTGTTTTCTATATTGGGGGGGTGTTTAAACTTTTTATTTTTTACTTTTTATTTAATAACTATTAGCCTCCTTAAGGGCTAGAACCCTTGTCATATTCACCCTAATAGAGCTCTATTAGGGTGAATAGGACTTTACACTCTCCCTGCTGCCCTGTGCTTTGTGCACACAACAGCAGGGAGCTGACCATGGCAGCCAGCCTCTCATGTGCCCCCAAGCCTCTGATTCTCCCCCCAGCCTCTCATGTGCCCCCCAGCCTCTGATCCGCCCCCCAGCCTCTCAAGATTCTCATGTGCCCCCCAGCCTCTGATCCGCCCCCAGCCTCTGATCCACCCCCCAGCCTCTGATCTGCCCCCCAGCCTCTGATCCTCCCCCAGCCTCTCATGTGCCCCCCAGCCTCTGATCCGCCCCCCAGCCTCTCCCTCTTATCAGCCCCCTCTGGAAACTCAAACCCACCCCCCCTCCCTCCCCAGTGTTAATCATTGGTGGCAGTGGCCACAGGGTCCCCCCCCCATCATTGGTGGCAGTGGGCAGTTCCGATCAGAGTCCCAGCATTACACTGCTGGGACTCCGATCGGTTACCATGGCAGCCAGGAGTCATGCTACTGAAGTCCTGGCTGCCATGGTATGTTAGTGAGCAGCATTATACTCACGTGCGCCGTGGCCGCCGGGCGCTCCTTCTTCTCATAGGTCTGTGCGGCGCATTGCTAATGCTATAAGCATTAGCAATGCGCTGCACAGACAGAAGAAGGAGCGACCGGCGGCCACGCCGCACGTGAGTATAATGCTGCTCACTAACATATAATGGCAGCCAGGACTTCAGTAGCATGACTCCTGGCTGCCATGGTAACCGATCGGAGTCCCAGCAGTGTAATGCTGGGGCTCCGATCGGTTATATGGCGGCAGATTCATTGGTGGCGCAGTGGCCACAGTCCCTCCCCTCCTCCTCCTACTCTGTTCTCATTGGTGGTCAGCGGCAGCCGCGCACAGTGGGGAGGGACTCCCTCCTTCTCCACTGTGCCGGCTCAGGAGAACATGGTGCGTGCCGAGAGCGCAATCATATCGCGGTCCGGCGATATAGGCGATATGCACAAAATCCATATCGTGGCACAAATTTATATTGCATATCGCCTATATCGCCTATATCGCCCACCCCTAGGCAGTATTATTACTGGAGGCAATATGGGGAGCTTTAATACTATTGATGGCGGTGGATCCGCCAAAGTTTTATAGAGGTGCCGACCTCTACATAACATCACCGTATCCAACACCGTATCCAACACCAATCTAAATGTAAGCCAGCTTCCTTGCTAGCTTACATTTAGACCATTTTCTAAGACTAAAATGGGTGTAGAAAATGATGGATGAGATCAGCCGGCCGTCCCCTTCCTGCCCAAACCATGTGAGTGTGAGTGGGGAAAAGTCGGAGATTGCGCCACAAATATGCCTAATATAGGCATATTTCTGATTGTAAATGATCCCCTATGTGTCAATAATTATTGATGGAGGCACAATCTGTGTGGTATGAGCATTTTTAAGGGGATTATCTGGCTCTCCAGTATAGTATTTGGTAGTATTGGTGAGAACAGCAGCACAGGATTGGGGGTGGGAAGATGGGGTGTTCAGAAGTTGGGGAGGAAGACTGAAAAAGAGTAAACTATGATGTCTGTGTTACAAAGTCTGCAAAGATGAGGCTGAAAAAAGTCAACACATCAGAGGAGACATCACTGGATGTAAGAGGTATGTAGCGCTGTATTCTCCTTTATGTTTGGTAGTGCTGAATATAATTTAAATAGTAAATGTGGTCATTTTGTCTGGAAGATTAGTGCTGCGTGCTTTAAACAACCTTTGACAGCATCATGATGAGAATAGCCTTGTTTGGTTAACATTTATGATTGTTGGCCTCCTTGGGAGTATTCAGTTCGAACAGCTTGTCACTAGGCGGTACTTGGAGGGAAAAGGTTGAGAACAATTGGTCTACATTTACTTTCTGACATGACTCGTGCTGTGGCTGTGCAGCGCGCAAGCAAGTCCGTCTTTAACAAGGGGCAAAAGGGCCTGGGCCCAATTGCTCCTGGGGGACCCCAGGCAGATGCCTCTTGAGCCCTGCTGGCCACTGCCCCGGGTGTCAGACTGTCAGCTACACAGGTGGGTGCTGCCATGCCTGCCTGCCGGCACTCCAGGCAGCGAACTGTGAGAGCTGTGATTCTCTTAGGAGAAAGGACCTTAGATGACATCATCACCATGTGACCAGCAACCTAGGAATATTACTGGTCACATGGCTATGAGGTCATCAATGGTCCTTTCTTTCTACCAGTAATGTTGTTGCAGGAGAAGTTTGCCTTAACTGTGGAGCTTTTTTTGTGAAGATTACATCAGAAAAAGGTGACAGGGGCTGTTATACTAATATACTGTAAGCTACTGTACAGTGTGGGGTGCTGTATACTGTGGGGTGCTATACTGCTCTACTGTATACTGTGGGGTGCTGTATACTGTGGGGGGCTATACTGCTCTACTGTATACTGTGGGGTGCTGTATACTGTGGGGTGCTATACTGCTCTACTGTATACTGTGGGGTGCTGTATACTGTGGGGGGCTATACTGCTCTACTGTATACTGTGGGGTGCTGTATACTGTGGGGTGCTATACTTCTCTACTGTATACTGTGGGGTGCTGTATACTGTGGGGTGCTGTATACTGTGGGGGGCTGTATATTTTGAGGTGCTATATACTGTGGGGTGCTATACTGCTCTACTGTATACTGTGGGGTGCTGTATACTGTGGGGTATTGTATACTGTGGGGTGCTGTATACTGTGGGGTACTTTATACTGTATAATGTGGGGTGCTGTATACTGTGGGGTGCTATACTGCTCTACTGTATACTGTGGGGTGCTATACTGCTCTACTGTATACTGTGGGGTGCTGTATACTGTGGGATGCTATATTGCTCTACTGTATACTGTGGGATACTGTATACTGTGAGGTGCTCTACTGCTCTACTGTATACTGTGGGGTGCTAAATACTGTGGGGGGCTGTATATTTTGAGGTTCTATATACTGTGGGGTGCTGTATACTGTGGGGTGCTGTATACTGTGGGGTTCTATACTGCTCTACTGTATACTGTGGGATGCTGTATACTGTGTAGTACTTTATACTGTATACTGTGGGGTGCTGTATACTGTGGGGTGCTATACTGCTCTACTGTATACTGCGGGGTGCTATACTGCTCTACTGTATACTGTGTGGGGCTGTATACTGTGGGGTGCTATATTGCTCTACTGTATACTGTGGGATACTGTATACTGTGAGGTGCTGCATTCTGTATAGTTTGGGGTGCTGTATACTGTGAGGTGCTGTATACCGTGAGGTGCTGTATATTGTAGGGTGCTATATTGCTCTACTGTATACTGTGGGGTACTGTATACTGTGAGGTGCAGTATTCTGTATAGTTTGGGGTGCTGTATACTGTATACTGTGAGGTGCTGTATACTGTGGGTGCTGTATATTGTGGAGGGCTGTATACTGTGGGGGGCTGTATACTGTGGGGTGCTGTATAGTGTATAGTTTGGGGTGCTGTATACTGTATATTGTGGGGTGCTATACTGCTCTACTGTATACTGTGAGGTGCTGTATACTGTGGGGTGTTGTATACTGTGGGGTGCTGTATACTGTGGGGTACTTTATACTGTATACTGTGGGGTGCTGTATACTGTGGGGTGCTATACTACTCTATTGTATACTGTGGGGTGCTATATTGCTCTACTGTATATTGTGAGATACTGTATACTGTGAGGTGCTATACTGCTCTACTGTGGTACATAACTTGGGCTGTTGTGAGATGCAGCGTATGGCCTGGTACCCGGTAAGTGCTTACTAGCTCTGTGGGGATACATTGTTGTCCAGTTGAGGGAATACCCTTCGCTTCTCTGTATACCTTTTCCATCTTGCCTTTTTTCCTTCATATTTTTATACATATCATGTAATAAAGTTGATATTATTTTTGATATATTTTTTCCACTGGCTTTTTTTGTTATAATAAAGAGAACATGCCCTATTACTATCCGTATTACGGACAAGGATAGGACTGTTCCTTTATGGGCCGTCTGTTCTGCAATGCATTAGCCCTTAGCCACAGTGAAGAGCCTCTTGAAAGATCTAATCTAGTTCTGCTGATCCCTGACCATGTATTACACAGTCATCTACGCTCTTTGATATGCTGTACGTAATATAGTGCCACATTTCTATGCAGTGTCCGTGTAGCTTCTTAGCAATCGTGGAGGATTTCTGCAACCATTTTATTCTCCAGGAATACAATTCGGGAATACTCATTTTGATTACACAACCTCAATAAAGGGTTGCCCCTGCCAAAAAAAAAAAAAAAAAAATACCCTAAATAAAAAAAATATATATATAATAATAATACATATAAATATTATTATAATAATAATAATAATAATAATTTAATAGTATTTAATTTAATAATAGTAATTTACATTTTTCAATTCAGTACCTGGATATGAATACTTTTGTATTTACAGGTAATTAAAAATTTAGTATAGCTATTGAGGTTGATTGAGATACTATATTATATGATGTCTGATTTTCATTTTATTACTTAATCCTGGAATAATCACCTTAAAGGGGTTGGGTGATTTCAGACATTGATGGCATATCGCTACGATATGCCATCAATCTCAGATACATGCGGTTCCCACCTCTGGGAACAGGGCCCCAAAAATGAAGGCTATTTCCAGTAGTGCTATGGAGATGAATGAAACCCTGGCCGCACTCTCCATTCACCACTATGGGACATTAAATAGATGTGGGCACACTTATATGCAAGGCAGGAGTATAATGTTTGTTTGCTTTTAATGCATTACTTTTTTTAAGCCACTTTTTTGTTTTGTAAAAAAAAAAAGTATTTAGAAGGGTTGCCCTAAGGCTCTAGAGGGGTTTAAGGTTACATAGTAAAGCAGGTGGACCTTGTATAATGTGCTGTATCTCTGAAGGAGAAACACTGGAGCCACAAGGAGTAGAAAATATTCAGTACATTAGAACTTATACAATATGGTGTGCTTTTGCCTGAATGATGGTATTTAGTGAACATCTAGTGATTTCAGTTTTTCCGCATATACTGTACTCCAGAGGAGAGGGGGTTAACTTGACGCCCTGCCACCAAATACCCCACAGACTCAGGGAATTTCAGTCCAATTATAGCTGCCTTCCTAACTTAATAGTTTTAAGATCTTCATTTTAATGGCTTTATGACTCCTGGAAATGTCAGTGATATTGCTCATAAATCATCGTCCTTTCTGTTAGCCCTCTTGGATTAATATAAGATCCCTTTAATTACATTCCTGCTGTGGGCTATCATACCTAACCTCTTCTTAGGGTTTACTGCACTGGCCTTACTGCAGCCAATTAAAATATCATAGGCTAGAGATAGCAGCAAAGCCTCCGCTTGCATACACAAAGCTTTATATACTGAACAAAAATATAAACGCAACACTTTTTTTGCTCTCATTTTGCATGAGCTAAACTCAAAGATCTGAAACATTTTCTACATACACAAAAGACCCATTACTCTCAAATATTGTTTACAAATCAGTCTAAATCTGGGTTAGTGAGCACTTCTCCTTTGCCCAGATATTCCATCCCACCTCACAGGTGTGGCATGTCAAGATGCTGATTAGACAGCATGAATATTGCATAGGTGTCCCTTAGACTGCCCACAATAAGAGGCCACTCTGATGTGGCCACCATTTGCCTCACGCAGTGCAACACATCTCTGTCGCATAGAGTTGATCAAGTTGTTGATTGTGGCCTGTGGAATGTTGGTCTACTCCTCTTCAATAGCTGTGCGAAGTTGCAGAATATTGGCAGGAACTGGAACACGCTGTCGTATACGCCGATCTAGAGCATCCCAAACATGCTCAATGGGGGACATGTCCGGTGAGTATGCTGGCCATGCAAGAACTGGGATGTTTTCAGCTTCCAGGAATTGTGTACAGATCCTTGCCATATGGGGCCGTGCATTATCATGCTGCAACATGAGGTGATGGTCGTGGATGAATGGCACAACAATGGGCCTCAGGATCTCGTCACGGTATCTCAAAATGCCATCAATAAAATGCACCTGTGTTCGTTGTCCATAATATACACCTGCCCAAACCATAACCCCACCGCCACCATGGGCCACTCGATCCACAACGTTGACATCAGCAAACCGCTCACCCACACGACGCCACACACGCTGTTTGCCATCTGCCCTGAACAGTGAAAACTGGGACTCATCCGTGAACAGAACGCCTCTCCAACATGTCAGGCGCCATCGAATGTGAGCATTTGCCCACTCAAGTCGGTTACAAGGACGAACTGCAGTCAGGTCCAGACCCCGATGAGGACGACAAGCATACAGATGAGCTTCCCTGAGACGGTTTCTGACAGTTTGTGCAGAAATTCTTTGGTTATGCAAACCAATTGTTGCTGCAGCTGTCCGGGTGGCTGGTCTCAGACGATCATGGAGCTGAACATGGTGGATGTGGAGGATGTCCTGGGCTGGTGTGGTTACACGTGGTCAGCGGTTGTGAGGCCGGTTGGATGTACTGCCAAATTCTCTGAAACGCCTTTGGAGACGGCATATGGCAGAGAAATGAACATTCATTCACAACAGCTCTGGTAGACATTCCTGCAGTCAGCATGTCAATTGCACGCTCCCTCAAATGTTGCGACATCTGTGGCATTGTGCTGTCTGATCAAACTGCACATTTCAGAGTGGCCTCTTATTGTGGGCAGTCTAAGGCACACCTGTGCCATATTTATGCTGTCTAATCAGCACCTTGATATGCTACACCTGTGAGGTGGGATGGATTATCTCGGCAAAGGAGAAGTGCTCACTAACACAGATTTAGACATATTTGTGAACAATATTTGAGAGTAATGGGTCTTTTGTGTATGTAGAAAATGTTTTAGATCTTTGAGTTCAGCTGATGCAAAATCGAAAGTGTTGCAATTGTATTTTTGTTCAGTGTATGTATAGACATGTATATACATATCATTTATATGTGTATATCGACCTGCAACCGACAGATCAGTGTCAGGTCATAAGTGACAGATCATTAAGCAATGCGCACAGACCTGTCACTTACCAGTAGGAGGAGCTCCCGGCCGGTCACAGACAGCGCAGCAGGTAAGTATGATGCTTCTAATATTGTAATATTGCTAAGTAACCATGGCAACCAGGCCTGCAGTAGCGTCCTGGTTGCCATGGTTACCGATCGGAGCCCCAGCGATTAAACTGGGACTCCGATCTTCCACAGCGGTCATGGGACCAAGCCACTTCTTGGTTGTGAGGGATCTGGAAGCAGTGTGGACAAGTGAGTGTGTTTTTTATGGGTCACATGTTAGGATTAAAAGGGTTGTCGGCTCCTAGGCCAGACAGCCCCTTTAAGGGCTCATGCACACGAACGTATTTTCTTTCCATGTCCAGTACATTCTTTTTGTGGACCGTATGTGGAACCATTCATTTTAATGGGTCCTCAAAAAATAAACGGTGTGCATTCTATTTCCGTATGTCCATATGTCTGTTCTGCAAAAAATAGAACATGTTCTATTATTGTCAGCATTACGAACAAGGATAGTACTGTTCTATTAGGGGCCGGCTGTTCTATTCAGCAACATACGGAATGCATACAGATGTCATCCCTATTTTTTTTCGGATCTGTGTTTTGCGAACCGCAAAATACATACAGTCGTGCATCACAACGGTGTGCTCAGGCCTTCATGCCAGTATACAGAATACCCAGGAGTTTGTATTACAGACACATAGGCATACCGCTGTATAGTGCTTAAAAATTTTTAATAATTCCAACCTTCGTGTGTGTGTTTTTTTTTTTTTGCAGGATTGTCCCACAAAGTTGTACAATTAACTTTAGTAGAAAATCATGTGGTTTAAGTCCCCAGCTGTAAAATAAGGAAAAAATAGAGTGAAAATACTGAAGAATTTATATTTTTGTGGATAAAACAATCTGTCATGAGAAATAAAGGTTATAAGCAAAAAAAAAAAAAAGTTTCCACTTTATCAGTCAAGCAGGATCTGGATTAATTAGCTGGCACACAGTAAGGAAGGAAATGTGCCAAGTCCTGAATATGTTATGATAGAGGAAGCAGTATTATCTGTCGGAGTGGATTGAATGTAAAATAATAGAAATAATAGTGAAGTGTAAGTGAGCGCAGAGTTTTCTGTGTGTCACTGCCGATCGCCAGTGGACCAGCCAATTTAATATGAACAGGTAGCAATGCCGTGCCAATAATAAAAACGAATGAAGATCAGAATATATTAAAAGCGAAAATTAAATAACTATTCAGTGGGGGTTCACAGGCTATGGCCACTGACTCAGCATTGCTTACTGAAGAAAGAAAAAAATATATTCTGTAATTCTATTTTTGTGCTCCTGGACAAGTTATCTTCTTCATTCTAGTCTATGAACAGAATTAAAAACAAAAATACACGGCAACATGTGTCATGTGACTTCTTGTCACTAAAAAGTCTCGCAACATTTTTCGTAATCATGGTCACGTTGGATTTTTTTGCAACTGTAGTGTCACATTCCCAGCATTTTGCATTGCAACATCATTGACTATTATTACAAAAAATGTTGCACGACTTTTCAGCGACAAGAAGTCGCCATGTAGCCCTAGCGTAAATGAGCAGGAAATGTATGCAGCTCTGCATTTTAACTAGTTCTAGATTAGTATCTCTTACTTGTTTAAATAAAATAATTCCTTAATAGCTAAACAAAGTTTCCGGTGCTCCCCCCATCCCTAGGGCATGTTAGTGGACGTCGATCCGAATTTCAGGAAAAATTTGATTCACTGCGAAACTGAATTTCCTCGCGCTTCGTGATAACTAATCTATTTTTCCTGAAATGGCAGTTAAAAAAAACAAAACACACTCATCTCATCCATTTGCAGGCGAAGAGGCCGTCGTGGCCATCTTGATTGCAGAAACCATGCTGAATCTTGTGCAAGGTGATGAATGTGTCACCACACCGGCCAGGCGTGGTGACGTCATCGGTAATCACGTCACCAAGGGACATTTTTGCAAAAATAAACAGTACAAATTTGTCCAAAGCCTTTAACTGGTTGTTTCATGAAGACAACCCCTTTCAATATGGATAATGGATCAGTGATCAGTTGATCACCATAGATATTGGCTTTCTAAGACCTATTTGGCCATACATTACTCCTGCAAAAATTAAAAAATGCTGCTACTTGACCGAAGAGCATCAAGTAAAACCTCTGAGTATATAGTTCCAACATGCACAGCCAGATGAACATCAAGGCAACTTCTATTTTAGGAGAATTTTTCCAGTTAGGACAACCCTTTTAAAATTATAACAGGGGACTTTACCTCTTCATGACACTCAATTGTGTTTCCTCAAAAAGTCCAGTGTCGCCTTCCCAGTTGAAATCGCCGCCTTCCTCACCTAAGCCCCGCCTCCGCAATCGTCCGGTCCCTCAGGTTATGCCTAGTGCGCACGCGCGGGATCTGGCAGAGGGACCGGACGGTGGGGCTGAGGTGAGGAAGGCGGCGATTTCAACTAGGAAGGCGGCGCTGGGCACCAGACGGAGATGGGTGCAGCTGGGCACACTGTATGAAGCGACGTCCCCTTGGGCACCTTAGGTAGGTGAATAACAGGTTATAAAAACCAGTTTTATGTGCTAATAGAGCCACAGGCAGATTTAATAAGGACCGTTTCGGATTCAGGTTATTAGTACGGACCTGGCCATATGTTTAGGTTATAGGCCTAAAATGTCATGACAGAATCCCTTTAACTCAGCGATCTACAGCGATTTTGTTTTGTGGGTGCAGTGCACAATATTTTTACCCTGCCCTGAGCCCATTGACACTGAAAAATAACTTTTATCCGTCTGTTAGTTAGGTAGGCGTCGGTGGCCATTTTATGCAAGTTCAGTGCACCAGCACTGCATATGTGCTTTTGTGACAGTGAAATACAAGCTTTAAATACTGCAATTATATTCTGGGTTTAAAAAAAATTACCCATTTTTGGCAATACCTTATATCTGGGGCCTTTGCTGCATTTTTCATTGTGAAATACAAGCTTGAAATACTTCAATAATATTCTGGGTTTAAAAAAAAACACAAATTTTTGGCAATACCGTACATCTGGGGCCTTTGCTGCATTTGTCAGTGTGAAATACAAGCTTGAAATACTGCAATAATATTCTGTTATTAAAAAATACCCATTTTGGGCAAAATACTAAATTTGCGGCCTTTGCTGCATCTGTCAGTGTAAAATACAAGCTTGAAATACTGCAATGATATTCTGTTATTAAAAAAACACTCATTTTGGGCAAAATACTAAATTTGCAGCCTTTGCTGCATCTGTCAGTGTGAAATACAAGCGTTAGATACTGCTGTTATATTCTGTTATTAAAAAACACCCATTTTGGCTAAAATACTAAATTTGCGGCCTTTGCTGCATCTGTCAGTATGAAATACAAGCGTTAGATACTGCTGTTATATTCTGTTATTTAAAAAAACACCCATTTTAGGCAAGATCCTAAATTTGCGGAGAATAAGGAGAGAGCCAAATAAGGGACGTGGCCCTGGTCGTGGTGCTGCTGGTGGAGCTTCTGTTGCAGGGAGAGGATGTGGTCGATCTGTGCCAGCTACACGCACAAGTGAAACACCTTCCTCAGGTGCGAGTAGGCGACAGAACCTTCAGCGTTATTTGGTCGGGCCTAATGCGGCTCTACGAATGGTGAGGCCAGAATAAGTACAGGCGATAGTAGATTGGGTGGCTGACAGTGCCTCCAGTTCCTTCACATTGTCTCCAACCCAGTCTCGTGCTGAAAGATCAGAGTTGGCACCTGCAGCCGATGTCCATCAGTCTTTCACCTCACCCCCTTGCAAATCAGCCAAGCAGTCTGAGTCCCAAGTCATGCAGCAGTCTAGTCTGCTTTTTGATGACTCTGCTAGCAGGGTTTCCCAGAGCCATCCACATAGCCCTGCCCCAGAAGTGGAAGAGAATGAGTGCACAAATGCCCAACCACTTATGTTTCAAGATGAGTACATGAGAGGACCACCGCAGCACGTTTCGGATGATGACGAAACACAGGTGCCAACTGCTGTGGCTTTCTGCAGTGTGCAGACTGACAAGGAGGGCAGGGGTGAAGACTTGGTGGAAGATTATGTGGAGGACGATGAGGTCCTCGACCCCACATGGAATCAAGGTCATGTGAGTGACCTGTGTAGTTCGGAGGAAGAGGAGGTGGTCGCACAGAGGCACCAGCACAGCAGAAGAGGGAGCAGGGTGGAAAAGCGGAGCGGCCGTCCCTTAGACAGTACGCCTGCTACTGCTCATCGCAGAAAGGGACCGAGCACACTAAAGCCAGCTCCAAGGAGTTCCCTGGCAAGGCAGTTCTTCAGAAAATGTGCTGACAATAAGACACAATGGTTTGCATGCTGTGCAATCAGAGCCTGAAGCGAGGCATAAACGTTCTCAACCTGAGCACAACCTGCATGACCAGGCATCTAAGTGCAAAGCACGAGCTGCAGTGGAGTAGACACTTCAACAACAAAGAAAGGTATCTGGCTCCTCCTGCTTCTTCTTCTGCTGCAGTATCGGCCTCTTCATCCACCTCTGGAGTGACAGTGCCACCTGCCACCACGCAAACAGAGGATCTGCCAGCAACACCACAACTTGGGTCACAAAGCATCTCCACAATGTCCAATGGAAGCGTTCAGCTCTCTATCTCCCAAACACTGGAGCGGAAGAGGAAGTACCCCCCTACCCAACCGCGATCCCTGGCCCTGAATGCCAGCATTTCAAAATTGCTGGCCTTTGAAATGCTGTTATCCCATCTGGTGGAGACAGAGAGTTTTAAAAGCCTTATGGCGGTGATTGTCCCACAGTACATTGTGCCCAGTCGCCACTACTTTTCAGGCGAGCCATCCCTTCCCTGCACAACCAAGTGGGGGACAAAATCAGGTGTGCACTGCGCAACGCCATCTGAGGCAAGGTCCACCTAACTACGGATACGTGGACCAGTAAGCACGGTCAGGGACATTATATCTCCCTAACAGCACACTGGGTAAATGCAGTGGCGGTTGGGCCTGAGGCGGATAGCAGTTTGGCGCATATCCTTCTTCCACCGAGGATTGCAGGGCGCTTCAGTTTGCCTCAGTGGCGAAACTAACCTCGCCACTGGGTTTTGAAGGGGCCTGGTTGCCAGCCTCTTGCACCAGGATTATGGGCCCTCTCATCAGCCATGCTTCCTTTGTTCACAAAGGACTTTTACAAACTTTTGAACCCCTGGTCTAATTCATGCCATTTTGGGATATGTTAAATGTCTATGTTACTGTAATGGGTGGGACATTGTATGTTTGAGTAGTGATGTCTGTTCTATTGTCTCCACATGTGTATTGGCGATTTCCCTTTGTCCTGAAAGATAATTGAATTACTCCTCAGTTGTCTCCAGGACAGAGGACATTGTGTATTCTCCTGCCTGGGATAATTACATCAACCCATTGTACCATAATTATATCACAGGCAGAGAGGAGGATTTTGTGTGGGAGTGTTTTACTGTATTGTACGTGGTTATTGGTTGTTTTTACAAAACCCTGTGGGTGGTACTGATGTGTACCAATGTTATATAAGATCAATAAAACACACAGCTCTGGGTGACCACTGCTTGACCCTCAACACGGAGCCTTGTCTCGTTCTTGGGGGGATTCACTGTATGCTGTTAGAGACTGATTGCTAGGAGTGTAAGCCGCTTGGTTGTGTTTCCTATTCGTCTGCTGGCAGCTATTCGTGAGGTTCCGTTCGGGAATTTGGAGCATTGCCTTGTATGCCTTTACAGCCTCCTGTTGCTTTCTCCTCCTACTCCGCTTCCTCATCCTCTACCGCCTCCTCATCCGGTCAGCGTAACACCTTCACCACCAACTTCAGCACAGCCAGTTTTAAAACTTATCTGTTTGGGGGACAAACCCCACACGACACAGGAGCTGTGGATGGGCAAGGAACAACAGACCGATGAGTGGTTGTTGCCAGTGAGCCTCAAGCCCGGCCTGGTGGTGTGCGATTATGGGCGAAATCTCGTAGAAGCTCTGGGACTAGCCGGTTTGACGCACTTCCCCTGCCTGGCGCATGTGCTGAATTTGGTGGTGCAAAGGTTCCTTAAAAATTACCCCAATATGTCAGAGCTGCTGCAGAAAGTGCGGGCCGTCTGTGTGCGCTTTCGGCGTTTTCACCCTGCTGCTGCTCGCCTGTCAGTGCTGCAGCGCAACTTCGGCCTTCCCGCTCACCGCCTCATATGCGACGTGCCCACAAGGTGGAACTCCACTTTGCACATGCTGGCCAGACTGTGCGAGCAGCAGCAGGTGATAGTGGAGTTTCAGCTGCAGCACACATGGGTGAGTCGCTCTACGGAACAACACCACTTCACCACCAATGATTGGGCCTCCATGCGAGACCTGTGTGCCTTATTGCGCTGTTTCGAGTACTCCACCAACATGGCCAGTGCCGATGACGCCGTTCTCAGCGTTACTCTCCTACTTCTATGCCTCCTTGAAAAAACGCTTCAGGCGAGGATGTGGCACAGGAGGAGGAGAAGGAAGAGGGTGTCATAGGGTTTCAGGCCAGTCATTCACAAGTGGCTCTGAGGGTTGGTTCCTGCACCCAAAAATGCCAGGTACACAATTGTTCACCGTTCTGGAGGATGAGGAGATGGAGGATGAGGAGATGGAGGAGGAGGAACAGTGTTCACAGCAGGGTGGCACCCAGACCAGCTCATGGCCATCACTGGTGCGTGGCTGGGGGGATACAGAGGACACAGACGATACACTTCCCACAGAGGAAAGCTTGTCGTTGCCTCTGGACAGCCTGGCACACATGAGCAATTACATTCTACAGTGTCTCCGCAATGACCGCTGAGTTGCCCACATTCTAACTTGTGCTGATTATTGGGTGGCCATGCTGCTGGATCCCCGTTACAACAACGTACCGTCCTTAATTCCGTCACTGGAGCGTGATTGTAAGATGCGCGAGTACAGTGAAAGTGTGAGTACAGTGAAAGCACAAGGCAAAGGCAGAGGAGGAGGAAGACGTCGCCAACGCAGCTGGGGCACCACCAGCACCTCAGAAGGCAGGGATAGCATGGGCGAAATGTGGAAAAGATTTGTCAGCACGCCACAACAACCAGCACCACCAGCTGATATGGAACGTCTTAGCAGGAGGCAGCATTTTAGCAACATGGTGGAGCAGTATGTGTGCACATGCCTACACGTACTGAATGACGGGTCTGCCCCTTTCAACTTCTGGGTCAAAAAATTGGGCACATGGCCTGAGCTTGCCCTTTACGCCTTGGAGGTGCTGGCCTGCCCTGCAGCCAGTGCATTTTCTGAACGTGTGTTTAGCACGACAGGGGGCGTTATCACAGACAAGCACAGCCAACTTTCCACAACAAATGTGGACAAGCTCACGTTCATTAAAATGAACCAGGCATGGATCCCACAGGAGTTCTCCGTACCTTGTGCAGAATAGACATGTATACCGGCCTTACCTAGCCATTGTTATACTACAGCGCAATTGCTCATTGTTGTATTTTTGATATTTCCCACTCTTTTGGGGTGTACCCTAATTAACCACTTAAGGACCACAGGTTTATACCCCCCTAAAGACCAGGCCCTTTTTTACAAATCGGCACTCCACAACTTTAGCGGTTTATTGCTCGGTCATGCAACTTACCACCTAAATGAATTTTACCTCCTTTTCTTCTCACTAATAGAGCTTTCATTTGGTGGTATTTCATTGCTGCTGACATTTTTACTTTTTTTGTTATTAATCGAAATTTAACGATTTTTTTTCAAAAAAATGAAATTTTTCACTTTCAGTTGTAAAATTTTGCAAAAATAACGAGATCCATATATAAATTTTGCTCTAAATTTATTGTTCTACATGTCTTGTAATGTTTGGGTAAAAAAAAAATGGTTTGGGTAAAAGTTATAGCGTTTACAAACTATGGTACAAAAATGTGAATTTCCGCTTTTTGAAGCAGCTCTGACTTTGTGAGCACCTGTCATGTTTCCTGAGGTTCTACAATGGCCAGACAGTACAAACACCCCACAAATGACCCCATTTCGGAAAGTAGACACCCTAAGGTATTCGCTGATGGGCATAGTGAGTTCATAGAACTTTTTATTTTTTGTCACAAGTTAGCGGAAAATGATGATTTTTTTTTTTTTTTTTTTTACAAAGTCTCATATTCCACTAACTTGTGACAAAAAATAAAAAGTTCTATGAACTCACTATGCCCATCACGAAATACCTTGGGGTCTCTTCTTTCCAAAATGGGGTCACTTGTGGGGTAGTTCTACTGCCCTGGCATTCTAGGGGCCCAAATGTGTGGTAAGGAGTTTGAAATCAAATTCTGTAAAAAATTACCAGTGAAATCCGAAAGGTGCTCTTTGGAATATGGGCCCCTTTGCCCACCTAGGCTGCAAAAAAGTGTCACACATCTGGTATCTCCGTATTCAGGAGAAGTTGAGGAATGTGTTTTGGGGTGTCTTTTTACATATACCCATGCTGGGTGAGATAAATATCTTGGTCAAATGCCAACTTTGTATAAAAAAATGGGAAAAGTTGTCATTTGCCAAGATATTTCTCTCACCCAGCATGGGTATATGTAAAATGACACCCCAAAACACATTCCCCAACTTCTCCTGAGTACGGAGATACCAGATGTGTGACACTTTTTTGCAGCCTAGGTGGGCAAAGGGGCCCATATTCCAAAGAGCACCTTTCGGATTTCACTGGTCATTTTTTACAGAATTTGATTTCAAACTCCTTACCACACATTTGGGCCCCTAGAATGCCAGAGCAGTATAACTACCCCACAAGTGACCCCATTTTGGAAAGAAGAGACCCCAAGGTATTCGCTGATGGGCATAGTGAGTTCATGGAAGTTTTTATTTTTTGTCACAAGTTAGTGGAATATGAGACTTTGTATGAAAAAAAAAAAAAAAAAAAAAAATCATCATTTTCCACTAACTTGTGACAAAAAATAAAAAATTCTAGGAACTCGCCATGCCCCTCACGGAATACCTTGGGGTGTCTTCTTTCCAAAATGGGGTCACTTGTGGGGTAGTTATACTGGCCTGGCATTTTCCAGGGGCCCTAATGTGTGGTAAGTAGGTAAATGACCTGTGAAATCCGAAAGGTGCTCTTTGGAATATGGGCCCCTTTGCCCACCTAGGCTGCAAAAAAGTGTCACACATCTGGTATCTCCGTACTCAGGAGAAGTTGGGGAATGTGTTTTGGGGTGTCATTTTACATATACTCATGCTGGGTAAGAGAAATATCTTGGCAAAAGACAACTTTTCCCATTTTTTTATACAAAGTTGGCATTTGACCAAGATATTTATCTCACCCAGCATGGGTATATGTTAAAAGACACCCCAAAACACATTCCTCAACTTCTCCTGAATACAGAGATACCATATGTGTGACACTTTTTTGCAGCCTAGGTGGGCAAAGGGGCCCATATTCCAAAGAGCACCTTTCGGATTTCACTGGTCATTTTTTACAGAATTTGATTTCAAACTCCTTACCACACATTTGGGCCCCTAGAATGCCAGGGCAGTATAACTACCCCACAAGTGACCCCATTTTGGAAAGAAGAGACCCCAAGGTATTCGCTGATGGGCATAGTGAGTTCATGGAAGTTTTTATTTTTTGTCACAAGTTAGTGGAATATGAGACTTTGTATGAAAAAAATAAAATAAAAAAAAATCATCATTTTCCACTAACTTGTGACAAAAAATAAAAAAATTCTAGGAACTCGCCATGCCCCTCACGGAATACCTTGGGGTGTCTTCTTTCCAAAATGGGGTCACTTGTGGGGTAGTTATACTGCCCTGGCATTTTCCAGGGGCCCTAATGTGTGGTAAGTAGGTAATTGACCTGTGAAATCCGAAAGGTGCTCTTTGGAATATGGGCCCC
Source organism: Bufo bufo (assembly GCF_905171765.1). Lineage (NCBI taxonomy): Eukaryota > Metazoa > Chordata > Amphibia > Anura > Bufonidae > Bufo > Bufo bufo. The sequence continues at coordinate 746,794,318 of NC_053389.1, read as the reverse complement.
TTTGCCCACCTAGGCTGCAAAAAAGTGTCACACATCTGGTATCTCCGTACTCAGGAGAAGTTAGGGAATGTGTTTTGCCATGTCATTTTACATATACCCATGCTGGGTGAGAGAAATATCTTGGCAAAAGACAACTTTTCCCATTTTTTTATACAAAGTTGGCATTTGACCAAGATATTTCTCTCACCCAGCATGGGTATATGTAAAATGACACCCCAAAACACATTCCCCAACTTCTCCTGAGTACGGCGATACCAGATGTGTGACACTTCTTTGCAGCCTAGATGCGCAAAGGTGCCCAAATTCCTTTTAGGAGGGCATTTTTAGACATTTGGATACCAGACTTCTTCTCATGCTTTGGGGCCCCTAGAATGCCAGGGCAGTATAAATACCCCACATGTGATCCCATTTTGGAAAGAAGACACCCCAAGGTATTCAATGAGGGGCATGGCGAGTTCATAGAAATTTTGTTTTTTGGCACAAGTTAGCGGAAATTGATATTTTTTATTTTTTTCTCACAAAGTCTCCCTTTCCGCTAACTTGGGACAAAAATTTCAATCTTTGATGGACTCAATATGCCCCTCACGGAATACCTGGGGGTGTCTTCTTTCCGAAATGGGGTCACATGTGGGGTATTTATACTGCCCTGGCATTCTAGGGGCCCTAAAGCGTGAGAAGAAGTCTGGAATATAAATGTCTAAAAAATTTTGTAAGAAAAAAAAATAATAATTCCGCTAACTTGGGCCAAAAAAATGTCTGAATGGAGCCTTACAGGGGGGTGATCAATGACAGGGGGGTGATCAATGACAGGGGGGTGATCAGGGAGTCTATATGGGGTGATCACCCCCCTGTCATTGATCACCCCCCTTTAAGGCTCCATTCAGATGTCCGTATGTGTTTTTGCGGATCCGATCCATGTATCCGTGGATCCGTAAAAATCATACAGACATCTGAATGCAGCCTGACAGGGGGGGTGATCAATGACAGGGGGGTGATCAGGGAGTCTATATGGGGTGATCACCCCCCCTGGAAGGCTCCAGGGAGACGCCTGTATGTGTTTTGCGGATCCGATCCATCTATCAGTGGATCCGTAAAAATCATGCGGACGTCTGAATGGAGCTTTACAGGGGGTTATCAATGACAGGGGGGTAATCAATGATAGGGGGGTGATCAGGGTGTCTATATGGGGTGATCACCACAGTCATTGATCACGCCCCTGTAAGGCTCCATTCAGACGTCCGTATGCGTTTTACGGATCCGATCCATCTATCAGTGGATCCGTAAAAATCATGCGGACGTCTGAATGGAGCTTTACAGGGGTGTGATCAATGACAGGGGGGTGATCAATGACAGGGGGGGGTGATCAATGACAGGGGGGTGATCAGGGAGTCTATATGGGGTGATCACCACAGTCATTGATCATGCCCCTGTAAGGCTCCATTCAGATGTCCGTATGTGTTTTGCGGATCTGATCCATGTATCCGTGGATCCGTAAAAATCATACGGACATCTGAATGCAGCCTGACAGGGGGGGTGATCAATGACAGGGGGGTGATCAGGGAGTCTATATGGGGTGATCACCCCCCCTGGAAGGCTCCAGGGAGACGCCTGTATGTGTTTTGCGGATCCGATCCATCTATCAGTGGATCCGTAAAAATCATGCGGACGTCTGAATGGAGCTTTACAGGGGTGTGATCAATGACAGGGGTGTAATCAATGACAGGGGGTGATCAGGGAGTCTATATGGGGTGATCACCACAGTCATTGATCACGCCCCTGTAAGGCTCCATTCAGACGTCCGTGTGCGTTTTGCGGATCCGATCCATCTATCAGTGGATCCGTAAAAATCATGCGGACATCTGAATGGAGCTTTACAGGGGTGTGATCAATGACAGGGGGGTAATCAATGACAGGGGAGTGATCAGGGAGTCTATATGGGGTGATCAGGGGTGATCAGGGGCTAATAAGGGGTTAATAAGTGACGGGGGGGTGTAGTGTAGTGTAGTGTAGTGGTGCTTGGTGCTACTTTACTGAGCTACCTGTGTCCTCTGGTGGTCGATCCAAACAAAGGGGACCACCAGAGGACCAGCTAGCAGGTATATTAGACGCTGTTATCAAAACAGCGTCTAATATACCTGTTAGGGGTTAAAAAAAGTCACATCTCCAGCCTGCCAGGGAACGATCGCCGCTGGCAGGCTGGAGATCAACTCTCTTACCTTCCGTTCCTGTGAGCGCGCGCGCCTGTGTGCGCGCGTTCACAGGAAATCTCGGCTCACTCGAGATGACGCCAATCGGCGTTAGTGTGACCTGGGAGCGCCGCAGAAATGACGCCTTTCGGCGTTAGCGTGACGGTAAGTGGTTAAAAATTTTTTTTTTTAAAAATTGAACCAAAAAACAATGTTGGCTACCTCGTCCTCCTCCACCGCCGCTTCCACCTACACCACTATGTCCAGCACCTGCTCAACCTGCTACTCCATATGGACCTACACCTTATACATCAAGATTATTTTTTTTAATTTGTACGTATTTTATTTTGTCATTTCACTAATTTGTCTGTTACATTTTCGGGTGAAATTCACCAATTTTTGGCCGTGATATACCCTTGCTCTACCTAGTAGACAGGGAAAAACATTTCACTAATTTGTCTGTTACATTTTCAGGTGAAATTCACCAAGTTTTGGCTGTGATATGCCCCAGCACTACCTAGTAGACAGGTAAATAAATTTCACTAATTTTTATGTTACATTTTCAAATGAAAACCACCAATTTTTGGCTGTGATATACCCATGCTCTACCTAGTAGACAGGTAAATAAATTCCACTAATTTGTCTGTTACATTTTCGGGTGAAATTCACCAATTTTTGGCTATGATATACCCCTGCTCTACCTAGTAGACATGGAAATAAATTCCACTAATTTGTCTGTTACATTCTCGGGTGAAATTCACCAATTTTTAGCTGTGATATACCCCTGTTCTACCTAGTAGACAGAGAAAAACATTTCACTAATATGTCTGTTACATTTTCGGGTGAAATTCACTAATTTTTGGCTGTGATATACCCCTGCTCTGCTTAGTAGACAGGTAAATAAATTCTACTAATTTGTCTGTTACATTCCTGGGTGAAAACCACCAATTTTTGGCTGTGATATACCCCTGCTCTACCTAGTAGACAGGTAAATAAATTCCACTAATTTGTCTGTTACATTTTCGGGTGAAATTCACCAATTCTTGGCTGTGATATAACCCTGCTCTACCCCTGCTCTACCTAGTAGACAGGTAAATAAATTTCACTAATTTGTCTGTTACATTTTCGGGTGAATTTCACAAATTTTTGGCTGTGATATACCCCTGCTTTACCTAGTAGACAGGTAAATAAATTTCACTGATTTGTCTGTTGCATTTTTGGGTAAAATTCACCAATTTTTGGCTGTGATATACCCCTGCTTTACCTAGTAGACAGGAAAATAAATTTCACTAATTTGTCTGTTACATTCTCGGGTGAAATTCACCAATTTTGGCTATGATATACCCCTGCTCTAACTAGTAGACAGGTAAATAAATTTCACATATTTTTCTGTTACATTCTCGGGTGAAATTCACCAAATTTTGGCCGTGATATACCCCTGCTCTACCTAGTAGACAGGTAAATAAATGTCACTAATTTGTCTGTTACATTCTCCGGTGAAATTCACCAATTTTTGGCTGTGATATACCCCTGCTTTACCTAGTAGACAGGTAAATAAATTTCACTAATTTGTCTGTTACATTCTCGGGTGAAATTCACCAATTTTTGGCTGTGATATACTACTGCTCTACATAGTGGACAAGGAAATACATTTCAATTCGTCTTTTACATTGTTGGGTGGCAAATACTCATCTTTTGTGCTAGAAAGTACATTTGCGGCCTACACTGCATTTATGACAGTACGAATCAGGTGAGCCCGGAACAAGTACAGACTATAGTATATTGGGGGGCTGACAGTGCCTACAGTTCATTCGCATTGTCTACCACCCAGTCCCCTGCTGAAAAATCAGAGTTGGCACCTACAGCCCATGGCCATCTGTCTTTCAACTCGCCCCCTTGCAAATCAGGCAAGCATTCTGAGCCCTGAGTCACGCAGTAATCTGTTATGCTTTTTGATGACTCTGCTGGCAGGGTTTCCGTGGGCCATTCACATAGCTCTGCACCAGAAGTGGAAGAGATTGAGTGCACTGATGCCCAATCACTTCTTTTCAAGATGAGGACGTTGGAAGACCACCGCAGCACATTTCTGATGATGACAAAACACTGCTGCTGCTTTCTGCGACAAGGAGGGCAGCGGTAAAGAGTGGGTGGAAGATGATGTGGAGGATGATGAGATACTAGACACCACATGGAATCAAGGTCATGCGAGTGACCTGTCTAGTTTGGAGGAAGAGGCAGTGGTCACACAGAGGCACCAGCACAGCAAAAGAGGGAGCAGGGTGCAAAACCATCTGCTACATTCTTGGGTGACATTTTACTATTTTTGCCGTGAATAAACCCCTGCTCTGCATAGGTGACAGGGACATAAATTTGAAAAAATCGTCAGTTACATTGTCAGGTGACATTTTACCAATTTTGCCGTATACAAACCCCTGCTCCGCATATGGACAGGGAACTAATATTTGTAAAATTGTCTGTTCAATTGGTGGGTGACATTAACCCATTTTTGCCAATGAAAAATGGCTGCTCTGCATGGGTGACGGAATTAAATTTCTAAAATTTGTCTTTAATTGACACACGTCCCCTCCTCTCATTCGATACTTCAACTTTAACAACTTGTCCCACATTTCCGCTCGATCACATTGGAGCCATTGACCTAATTTGGATGTGGTATCTCTTTCTCACGCTTCCTCTCCGGCGTAGAACCCTGATTCACCGTTAACCGTGATCAACATCGTAGGCGCAGAAAAGAACATCGAAAGTTGATAGAGAAGATATGCAAATGGATGGTGGATGTGATGGGGATCAGGCAGAAGTTATCTAGAGTCAATAAAGCGGCAGCAGGGCCTCTCCTGTCCAACATTTCCAAATCCAAAATACCCCAGTGACATTCCCTATAATTTTTTATTAATCATTCCAATAACAGGGCATCTTAAGAGTCCTGTATTGTTATTTATCATCACTACCTCCCCGAGTCGGGAGTGGGTAATTGCCGCACGCCCCCTCCTTTACTTGGAAGCTTCGACTTCAATAATTTGTCCCACATTTCCACTCGATCAAATTTAATTTCATACATTGACCTCCCTTGGATGTGGTATCCCTTTCTCACGCTCCTTCTCCGACAGGGAGCCCTGATTCGCCGCTAACAGTGATCAACATGGTAGGCGCAGAAAAGAACATCGACAGTTGATAGAGCAGATATCCAGTTGGATCGTGGACATCACGGGGACGTGCGACATGGTGGAGCAGTATGTGTGCACACGCCTACACATACTGAATGATGGGTCTGCCCCCTTCAACTTCTGGGTCTCCAAATTGGGCACACGGCCTGAGCTTGCCCTTTACGCCTTGGAGGTGCTGGCCTGCCCTGCAGCCAGTGTATTGTCTGAACGTTTGTTTAGCACGACTGGAGGGGGTTATCACAGGTTATATTTCCCAATGTTTTGGGGTGTACCCTAATTAAAAAAAAAAAGCAGTGTAGGCTACCTCCTCCTCCTCCACCGCCGCTTCCACCTACACCGCCACATCCACCGCCTCCTTAACCTCCTACTCCATATGGACCTTGTCCTCCAAGATCAAGATTATTTTTTTTAATTTTTACTTTTTTTATGTTATTTTAAGTTATTTCCACATCCACATTTGTTTGCAGAGAACTTGCCATGCTCTTAACCACATTTTGCTGCCATTTTAGTGCTCCAAAGTTCAGGTCCCCATTGACTTCAATGTGGTTCGGGGTCAAGTTCGAACCCGAACCCGTCAAACCCGAACATCCAGGTGTCCGCTCAACTCTAGTCAGCATTCTATCTGCAAAAAAAATTGGCATAATTGGCATATTGGCATAATCTGGCAGGCAAATACTTCTCTGCAACAATCTCATCTCTGCTATGCGGTAGCTCTCTCAGCACTTCTATGCTTGACTGGATTAAATAGGAAACTCTTCCTCTTCTGCTGGAACTTAGGTTAGCTGTAGTGTGTCTCTTACTTTAATCCTGAAAAAACAAAGAGTAACAGCAGCACAGTGGAAGAAAGTAGTAAGGGTGCAAAATCCTCTGGAAAGGTGGACAACGTTTCCTCCAATATAGTATATCGAAAGAATAGGCAGCACTCCAAATGTGGTAAAAGGTGATGACCCGTTTATTCCCAGGAAACGTTTCAGCCCACACACTGGGGCCTTTGTCAAGCAATTTCAATAGTGTCACACATGGGTATAAATACCCAAATCAAGTTATGTGATGAAAGTGAGCAGTTTAACCATTCAGTGTATCAGTGATTGCAGCATATAATTATACAGTCCAACATAACAATTAGTATAGAAAGTGCATGATTACAATGAATAAACACAGTATCTCCATGATTACAAACGGGATTAAAAGTACATATATAATGTCGATGTTTATACATAAAACAATCTAAAGTGCTGGTGCATCAGGTAAGTGAAGGGTTAAGAAAAGGATAGGCTCAGTTGAACTTGCACAGCTGACCTATATTCGATATAAAGAAATAACAAAACAGCTTACCATTGGTGGTTCAGCGTGTCAGCATGGATTTGGTGTTCCCCTGTAGTCACTGCGCAAACGTGAAGTCACTCGAATCAACCTCCTCCCACGGCCGCAGCGGCGCTCCTCCCCAGCAACGTCCACATGACAGAGGAGGCGCTGACGAGAGGATGCAATCTGCGTCAGAAGGAGAGGGTGAGTCACATGACTACAGCTTGGCCTATCAAAAACAGGGCTGTGTCGGTCACCAAGGTGACCATATAGTTTATGCCATACAGGCGCTGAATACAATATATAATATATAAACCATAACATCAGTGGAATCGCTTGTAGGTATATAAAAGGATGAGGTGAATATAGGCAGGACTTTGCATGCGATGCATCAGGGGCTCCACGGGGCACCCACTGAAGGGGCCCGGCGAAACCCAGTTGTAAAGCGCCACTCCACACGTCAATGTGGAGCGGCACGTCACCACATGAAACAACACATGTGTCCTCCCCTAGATTGCGCAATTATCAAATGCAGGACCAGACAGACTTGAGAGAGACTGGACTAAATGGTGGCACAAGTGTGGCATAAGACAGACCATCCTGGTCAGGACAATCAATTACTTTAATCCTAGGGACTTCTTGTCCTGGCTTTGAGTACCTCAAGCTCTAGCTTCAGCTTGGAGGAAGGCATAATCTGGCAGGCAAACACTTCCCTGCAACAATCTCAGCTCTGCTATGCGGTAGCTTTCTCAGCACTGCTATGTTAGCTGGGTAAAATAGGAACCTTTCCTCTTCTGCTGGAACTTAGGTTAGCTGTAGTCTGTCTCTTACTTTAATCCTAGGAACTTCTTGTCCTGGCTTTGGAGTTCCTCAAACTCAATCTCTAGCTTCAGCTTAGATGAAGGCAATGCGAATATTCTAATTTCAAGTTTTTATTGTGAATATCATCACTTCGAGAATTCGCGAAGATGTAGAATACAGTGCTATATATTCGTAATCGCAAATATTCTAGATTTTTTTTCATCAGTAACCTCCCTTCTTTCTTGTGGGCAAATGAGAAGGCTGCAATATCTTTGTCAAAGCTTAGCAACATCCCTAGCAACCAATAGGAAAGTTGCCTACCCCTCACTATATAAGAAACTCCCCAGCGGCCATTTTCTGCTGTTTTTTTTGCAGTTCTGAGAGAGAGAGCAGTGACATTGCTGTGCTCTGTGCATTCATCTGGATCCTATTCCTTATCCAATTACATTAGATAGTTCATTAGCTCATATATATAATACAGATAGTTAGTGGGAGATAGTGTAGGTTAGATAGTAATATACACTCACCTAAAGAATTATTAGGAACACAATACTAATACGGTGTTGGACCCCCTTTTGCCTTCAGAACTGCCTTAATTCTACGTGGCATTGATTCAACAAGGTGCTGATAGCATTCTTTAAAAATGTTGGCCCATATTAATAGGATAACATCTTGCAGTTGATGGAGATTTGAGGGATGCACATCCAGGGCACGAAGATCCCGTTCCACCACATCCCAAAGATGCTCTATTGGGTTGAGATCTGGTGACTGTGGGGGCCATTTTAGTTCAGTGAACTCATTGTCATGTTCAAGAAACCAATTTGAAATGATTCGAGCTTTGTGACATGGTGCATTATCCTGCTGGAAGTAGCCATCAGAGGATGGATACATGTTCTCATTCTGTTTACGCTAAATTCGGACTCTACCATTTGAATGTCTCAACAGAAATCGAGACTCATCAGACCAGGCAACATTTTTCCAGTCTTCAACAGTCCAATTTTGGTGAGCTCGTGCAAATTGTAGCCTCTTTTTCCTATTTGTAGTGGAGATGAGTGGTACCCGGTGGGGTCTTCTGCTGTTGTAGCCCATCCGCCTCAAGGTTGTGCGTGTTGTGGCTTCACAAATGCTTTGCTGCATACCTCGGTTGTAACGAGTGGTTATTTCAGTCAACGTTGCTCTTCTATCAGCTTGAATCAGTCGGCCCATTCTCCTCTGACCTCTAGCATCCACAAGGCATTTTTGCCCACAGGACTGCCGCATACTGGATGTTTTTCCCTTTTCACACCATTCTTTGTAAACCCTAGAAATGGTTGTGCGTGAAAATCCCAGTAACTGAGCAGATTGTGAAATACTCAGTCCGGCCCGGCTGGCACCAACAACCATGCTACGCTCAAAATTGCTTAAATCACCTTTCTTTCCCATTCTGACATTCAGTTTGGAGTTCAGGATATTGTCTTGACCAGGACCACACCCCTAAATGCATTGAAGCAACTGCCATGTGATTGGTTGACTAGATAATTGCATTAATGAGAAATAGAACAGGTGTTCCTAATAATTCTTTAGGTGAGTGTAGTGTAGCTGATAGGTTCCAGTGCAGGGTGTTAGGTAGTGTGATAGGAATTACTGTTTCTATGCCATCCATACATACATGCTAAAGACATTGTGCTGTGATGTGACAACAATACTTAATGCACCAATCAGTAATATCTACTCAGACCTGATAAAATGTGAATTTGCATGTATTGCGCAAAAAATATGCTCATCATTAGTGCCAATTTGTGCAATCGCGAAAATAATGACTGGAGATCACAAATTCTAGAATTTGCAAATATTATGCGAACAATTTGCGAAATATAGCGAAAACAAATATTGCCTATGCTGCTCATCACTACCCAGGAGGGGACAAGCAACCATGAGCACTTCAGAGGCAGGGCCTCTGGGCACAGTAGAGCAGGCAGAGCTCTGCTGGCCGACACACAACCTCTCCCTGAGGAGAATAGGCTAGACTGACCACTAACTAACTCCTCCCTCTCTAAAGAGGGCTGGAAGGGAACTAGAAGGTTCCTCTCCAGAGAAACTATCTCTGCACAGATTTGCTGCCACCCGCTGGCAAACCAGGCACATAAACTTTGAACATTACATATGCAAGGAAATAAATATACACATTGCAGAAAATGGCAATAAATATGAGAGATGACACAGGATGCACCAATCAAGATAGTGGCGGTACAAAAGGAGGTGGTAATGCCACTCTGGGGTATTACACAAGTCACACAGTCCTCCCCATATTCCTCCCTCAACATTGCAGGGCAGTCACTCACACAGATGCCGACTGCTGCACTTTCGTCTGTTGGTTTAATCTGTCCATGCTCTCCAGTATCTCCTCCAGGTCACTAGGATTTAGGACCTCAGCCACGGGCTGCACGGAAAATGGATGGGCTGAGGGCTCTCACATTGCTCTCATTCCAAAGGAGCTGGACTGTAACACCTCACGCCGGCAGTGCACAGAGCAGCACAGCATATCCCTGATTATTGGCCAGCTGTATTGTGTCGTGCCTAGGGTGTTTGGCACTCGGGGCGGGTCCTTTCTCTGGCACTCCCTCCATACTTAAAAAAAATATTGTACCCCCTTATTGTACAATCTTCACAGTAGTTTTGTACAGATGTGTGCCCCCTCACAGTAGTTATACCCACATTGTGCCTCCCTCACAGTATTTATGCCCTCTCTGTGCCCCTTTCACAGTTGTAATGCCCTCTTTGTGCCCCTTCACAGTAATAATCCAAATTGTGCCCCCCTTAACAGTAATAATCCCCATTGTTCCCCCTTCATAGTAATAATCCCCATTGTGTCCCCTTCATAGTAATAATAGTAATAATCCCCATTGTGCCCCTTTATAGTAATAATGCCCACTGTGCCCCCTTCATAGTAATAATGTCCATTGTGCCCCCTTCACAGTAATAATGCCCATTGTGCCCCCTTGATAGTAGTAATGCCCACTGTGCTATTAATGCCCTCTTTTCCCCCTCCATGGTAGAAATTGTGCCCCCTTCACGGTAATAATGCCCACTGTGCCCCCTTCACAGTAATAATGCCCTCTGTGCCCTGTTCACAGTAATAATGCCCTATGTGCCCTCTTCACAGTAATAATGCCCTCTGTGCCCCTTTATTGTAGTAATGCCCTCTGGCTCTGTGCCCCCTCTATAGTAGTAATGCTCTCTGTGCCCCCTCCATAGTAATAAAGTTCTCTTTGCCCCCTCCATAGTAATAAAGCTCTCTTTACCTCCTCTGTATTAAAAAAACAAAAACACAGTAACTACTCACCTTGTCCTGTTCCTGAAGCTCACATACCTCTCTTCCCTGCAGGCACAGATCGCTCTGCAGCACTGTGTGGGCGGAGCTTATGCAGATTTTTGAACTACAAGCTCCACCCACACCAGCCGGCAGCGCGATCTGTGCCTGTAGGCTGAATGGTGAAGCGGGGAGAAGTCTTCCTGCTTCACTATTCTGTGAGCCACTGGCCTGAAGGAGGGGAGGAGCGCGGGGATCTGAGCAGTGATTGACAGGACTGCAGCTCTCAGTGCTCCAGCAATGAGCGCTTCCATCTGTATTGATGGAAGCGCTGATTGCTTCTGGCCCCCCCACCCCCTTCAAGAGCCGGCACCCGGGACAGACTGCCCCCCACTTAGTACGCCGCTGGCTGTACTTGACTTGTTCTGACAGACAGGGCGCAGTGGCCAATGCCATTCATCAGCAGAGGCAAGGAGGAGGGGAGGAATCAGGAGGAGGACACAGAACTGGGGCCGATATTTATCTCTCTACTGTTACTGGTATGGAGCGTGTATTCAGGTCGGAAAAGGGGCAGAGCCATGCAGCCTGGCCGGGCCCCCTAACCTCACAGGCACCATAGCCAAAGTGTGGTCTGCCTATATTGACCCTTTGGTTACAGTTACTAAGTGGTGCCGCAATAAAGAAGTGTGTTGAAATCAATGTAGGTAGAGTCAGTGAAGTGTAAGGAAGCAGAACCAATCTCTGAGGAATAAAAGTGAAAGTATTCTGGATGATAAAGCAGCCTATATTGGTTTGTCATAAAAGTGGGGCGAACTGGGAAGAGAGAAACGTTATTTGTAGATTGAGAGATAACATCCAGGTCTGTCAACCACTTTTGCAGCCTCTAGGATTGCAAGAACTTTGGAAACTTCAACTCATGTAAAATCTGCTGCTTTGTGTGGGGAAAAAACTGAATCTACTGTATTTGAACTTTATTGCAAGTAGAGAAGGTTTGTTTGTTGCATAGCTTGCCTCATCATTGCATGCACCAACACCTGCATTGCTGCAGTGTTGCATCATCATCTGTGTCTCCTTCAAGGAACCCTTCCATGCACTTCAACGCCCAACAACTCCAAGGGCACCCCAACCAGTGGTGTAACTAGAAATGACTGGGCTCCACATCACAATTTTGAAGGGGCCCTCCTCCCCCAGCAACTTCTTCACAATTCCTAACTCATGTGTAACCCCCACTCCTGAGGCTAGTCCAGATATCTCTCTCAGACGATGCCCGACAGCAAGTCCGTCCGTTTCCTACAGTGCCACTGTATATAATGTCATTGTATAATACTGTTGAGGGGGACCTGACAATAACATATTTTAGTCCTCCTTCTAGGTGGACCTCTTCTGGGTTTGGGCCCCAAACCAGCCGATTCCCCTGCTTCCCCTACAGTTACACCCCTGACCCTAACCAACACCAGGTAGGAGATCCTAAGACTAAGGTGTGCCCTAGTGAAATGATGGGCCCAAGGAAGCACCAGAAAGGACCAGAGTGACTTAAAGTACGCCAACCACTGTCATTGCTGCATCCACTACTCCCATCCAACAAAACACCTCCTCTGCAGCTTACTGCAATCATTTTCACACAGTGCTGCCCAATGTAGTTAGGCACAAATGAAAGTTTTGTGGCTACTCCTCACATACAAATGTTGATCAGGTGTCCGTACAGGGCAATATAAGCAGAAAGCCTGGCCAAAATTGACTATATAGTCCATATAGTATAGTATAGTAATTATTTTCTTTTACTTATTTCATTAATCATTGAACTTCAGATTTTCTTGTGTAATATTCATGTGTCATTTGCCTTTTTAGGTTGATTTTCCTTTAAATGGACCTTTATTTTACCCATAAATTCTCTAATTACTGGCAAGTAAGTCCTTTCTGTTTTTTTTTTTTTTAGTTTAATTTGAGAAATAGCTCCATTAAAATGATGGTGACCGTGTGAGCTTTGTACCGCTGTATTAATGAGCTGCAGACTGCAGAAACAGAACAATTCTCTATTCTAGCCGATACTGCATTAGCATGGCACGTTTAATAGGATAGCACGTTTAATCCTCCGAACAGTGCGGCAGATACATCTTTCAAATGCTTTAAGTGCAAACAAGAGCTCATGTTACATTAATCTGAAACAATGTTACCTTAGGATTGAGGACAATTAATGGAGACATAGCGTACAGTACAATTTATTATAATATGATTCAAGCTAAAAGCTTTCTCTGCAAGTATTGTTCTTGGTATTAGGAGCATTATGCATCACGGTGATGTAACTGAACTTGACAAGAACTGCTAACCATTGCGTGGACTTCATAACAAGAGCATAACCGGAAATCATTCGATTAGTGTAAAGCCGCAGATATTACCAGTGTGATGTCCAACGGCGTGGCTGATTTATATATGGTATTTGAAACAATTATGGGTCATATTAGAAATCTTAATAGTACGACGTGTAAATTCAATGAGATGCGAAAAGGAAAATGTAATAATAATAATAATATTTTTAGGTGTCATTGACTTGCATGTAAAAAACACCAGTCAGCGCTGACTACACAGGTAAGAAATGAACTCTGGGCTGTACTATTCTCAGATGTTGGTAACAGAATGAACCCCCAATGGTGCCATCCATTACTCACCTTCTCTGAGGCACTCTCCTGCATCTACTTGGCTCAATCATCCTTGTCCCACTCAAAGTGGGCTTTAGACTATGACCACTCTGCAATACGCAAGTCATGGGAAAGATTTCAGGATTACGTCAACTATGCCGCAATGTTTTTCACTCCAGAGAATTAATTGCAGGTGACTTTTTCATGTTCTCAAAGTACCTAATCAGCTTGGAAATTTTGCAGCCATTTCAACGTCATTGTGACTTAAAGTCATGGAGCGATTGCAATTACACAGAGATTCATCCAGGGGCGTAGCTATAGTTGAAGCAGGGGAAGAGGCAGCTTTCGGGCACAAATTCAGAAGGGTGAGGAGTAAAAGATTTTATTGTCAAGGCCCCCCAACAGTGTTATACAATGACGTTATATTCAGTGATATGAGATATAATATATGCTTGTAGGAAATGGACAGATCGACTGCCGGGCACGGCATCATCTATCAGATTCCAATCAGTCCGAATAAATTTGATCCGAATCAAAAGTGCCCCAATTGCCCTGAAAAGTAATGTACTGAATGACACTCTGAGGGCTCCTATGACACTCTGAGGGCTCCTAGGTCTGTATTCAACCCCTTTCAAGCTCTTTAGTGCCCAGACAGCATTAGTAATTCCAGAGTGACTGTGACATATATGCCTATGAGCAAATAGATGGTAGCCGGTGGTACCAAACAGCCTGTTTAATAGCACACTGCATTGTAAATTTCCATTTTTACTTAAAAATCACCCCAAATTATCTTTGAGATGCACAGCAGTCAACATGGATCCAGAAAATTGTGGCAACCTACCAGGACCTTATTGAGTCAATCTAAGCCCAGTCTAACTGCTGTCTGTGCAGCACATGGCAGTTACTCTGGATATTAGCTTGTCATCATAATAAAGTTGTTAGGCTGGCAGTTAGTATTTGCCGCTGTACTGGGCAGACGCAGGCGTCACTCCATTATCCCTGTGTGTTTTGGGACTAGTGCTCAGTGAACTTCCTTAGAGCACTGCTCCCTGTCCAGTTGCTGATTATGGAGCTGAGTTAAGGTGTGGATCCACCTCCTCGCCTAAACTTTGAGGTTTTCTAGTCTCTAGTAACCAGCTAAAGTGTGATCTCTTGTCTGACTACCTGTGTTTCATACATTGCCTGCCTACCAATTCTGCATCTGGCTGCCTGCCCTGATATTGGAGCTGCTACCTGGACTACGCACATTCTACGTCTGCTTCAACCTTGGAACTGCTATCTACAATATGCACACATTCAGCCTGCCCTGATATTGGACTGTGTTCAGACTACACCATTTTTCTGAGTCCCTGGTGCTTCGCACCGTGGGTCAACAGCCAACCAAACCAAGACTACTCCAGGAGGTAGCAGCGTGGTTGATTCCCTGCAGCAAAGTACAGATCCCTGTACAGGGGTTAAAGGGTGATTGCCAGGGAACCGCCAGTACAACACCCTTAGTTTTTAGACCAAAGTCAAACTGGATAGACGGCACAGTGGGCTCACAACCACTGTCCACTACAACTGAGATTTGAATCTATATATATACAGCTGCTAATCTCAGAAAGTTTTCGAGTACCAATGTATATTTTATGAGATGGTGACCCAGCTGCTGTAGAACTTTCTAAAACCATACCCTATGACATTTTAAAGAATCATGCACCCCTTTGTATTGTTAAAGACATTCTGCAGCAGTTGAGATCACATTCAATCACATATAAAAGCAGTCATCCAATGGTTTTCTGCTTTTATGTGGCCACAGAACTCCTTGGTAACATTGAATATTTTAATAATTTAAGCAATGGGTTTACAGCTTTCATTTTATCAGCGAACAATAAAGTAGTGGCTTGTACTTTAGGGTCAGCTCTATCATAATAATAGCAAAGAAATATAATCTGTCTGTAGTTTTATTTAACTTTTGTACGCAGGGTGTTAAAATGATCCTAGCTCCTGCAGGGCTAGGGAAATGCTTTATTTTAATAGTGTCACCATAGAGTTTTGTTGCTTTGACCTATTTTGGTTATTGTTTCTAGAAAAGTATTGGAAGCTGCACACACCACATATACATCCTAAATGCTTCATATTAAACCATATATAATATTCTGTGAGAGTAGGAGGAAAACATTTGCATGGTGTAAACTTGTAAACTGAATATCTTAAAGCAATAGAACAGGGTTCTTGATTTGATGTTATTTTATCTGTTTGTGCTTCATATATATTCCTAAAAACTTTCTGTGGGTGACACTGTTTAGTAATTATTCCCTGACTTAGCAGAGGGAATTAGCTGTCTTCTCTAAGGGAGGAGCCTTCTGGATAGTATTGCATCAGCCACTTCAGTTTAGACTGTCCAGGGTCACAAGGATGTTCATGCTAGCAAGGTTTTTGCTGTTTGTGGCTGATACACTGTATAGACTTTGCTGATTGTGGAATGATTAACAGGTGACGGCACCTTTCACACCTATATAATGATCTCACCAACCATTTGACGATCTGAATCCCTCAGTTGAAAATTGCAGAGATGATTGTGAACCTTTTTGTATGAGGATGGTTTGTAGTCTTTGCTGACTACCAGACTGTCTTGCTATGTGTGTGGATTTGCAGTGTCTGGGTTTGAGATGACCTCAATGGTATGCTGGGTCCCCTGGACACCTTTGAGGTGTCACCAAGTGTTGCTGCTCTCTGGAGAGAAAGGTAAAGTGTGGTGCACCTCAATGGGAATTAAGTCCATAGAGTCAGGATCTGCAATAAACCAATGTGCTTTTTTAATGGAGGAACTCAAGTGCAAAACAATACAAAACCCTGTCTGTGAAGGTTCTCATTTATCCAAGTCATGGTATATCTGAAAAGAATAAATCAAGGCAACTGGACTTACTGTAGATTTCTTGAAAACGTTTCACTCGTTCTTCCAACGAGCTTTCTCAATTCTGAGTGACTGTACAAGAATTCTCTGGGAATAAATATGTAACTGAATCAATATCTGGTAATTATACCCAGCATGGGGTCAGAGGTCATTATACCCAGAATGGGTTCAAAGGTGTTGATTCCATTATCCTAATTGTAATCAGTAGGTGATAATGACCTCCCAGAAAAAGGTGTCAAGACAGCATTGTATGTGGCAGACAATAGATGTCTAACCACCCCCCCTCGCCTCTATTCAAGCTTGGCTTCTCCATTTTTACATAGATGGCCTCCTTCACACCTCGTTTGTACCAATCGGCCTACTTATCCAAAGCACGTACTTGACTGTCTTCAAAGGTGTGACCTGTTTCTTTTAGATGTAAGTACACGGCTGAATCTTGACCAGAGGTTTTGGCTCTTCTATGCTGAGCCATACGCTGATGTAGTTGTTGTTTTGTTTCGCCGATATACAGTTCTGAGCATTCCTCATACAATACCATGGCCAAAGGCTGGTGATCCAGAGTCTGTGGCAGAGTATCCTCATCTTAGTATCTTCTTTTGGTTTCTCAAGTAGTCTTCCAGAGTCTCTTCTTCTATGCACTGATCCCTAATGCTAGGGCCTCTGACTGCTCTCTTTATATAGTTTGTAGCTGAACTAGAACCTTCTAGTGGGAGTGGTGGAGTGGAGAAACTTAATCCAAACAAATAGAAAGTTACAACTTCTTATCTCTCATAGACTTGCATTAGAACTTTAGTAATGACCGCAGTTTTTCCAGACAAAAACAAGTTTTCAGACATAAAAACATACTTAAAACAGACATCTAAAAGGTTAGTCTGTCTGATTTTGGTAGCAAACAAGTCTGGCTTTTTCCCTCCAAAACATGCTCTTTTTTAACTCTTATGGTAACTGTAAAAAATTACTAGCTTATTATTAGCTAGAAACTCCCAAAAGTCTCAGTATTCATTAACCCTTTCTAAAGTGCTGTACTTATACAGTGCAAATGAACAGGATATAGATCACAACGTATAAATACAGTTACACAGTATTAACAAGTATGAGTTCACCCTTTAAATTAATATAAAGTGTGGAGTGGATGACTTTGCATAAGGGAAATATGGGCAAATGTCCACAAATGTCCAGACAAAGTATCCCTGATCAAGGGCACTACAGATGGTTTGTAGTCTTGGATACCTAACTTTTTTTTTTTTATTGACTCTAGTACCATAGACTGGCCACTGCGCCATCATCTCCTGCCTTGCACCCGTACAACACTCATAACCCCAAGGGCATCCCAACCACCATCAGGCAGGAGCCCTAACACAAGGGTGTGCCCTGAGGGAAGAAAGGGTGTGCCCTCCTTTCACTGTTTTGACCCTAGAGACCATCGGTGTGAGGACTGCAACTGTGAATAGTAATTGCAGCCAGAGCCACTACCACTTCCATCCTCCACTCTGCTCCTTCCTGGTGTTGTGGCAAAAGCACATCTTTTGCAGTCCTCCACTTGTACAAAAGGGAATTAATTGTCTGCAATTTCCTAGTGCATTTGTATTACTTCTATAGCTTCCTTTATGTAGTATATGTAAAGGATTAAGGTGGTTGAGAAAAGCATCAGCATAGCCAATAGAAATTTTCAAAGTGGAGACCATAACCAAAAGGCTTCCTGCACACGACCATATCCGTTTTGCGATTCGCAATTTGCTGATCCACAAAATACAGATGCGGTCCATGTATATCTTGCTTTTTCTGCAGCTTCCATTGTAGAAATACCAGCACATTGATGACATTTTTGTTGCCCCATAGAAATTAATAGGTCCGCATTCAAGCCACAAAAAATGAGGATCAAATGCAGACTGAAAATACGGTTGTGTGCATGAGGCCAAAGGTTGGGGACCCTTGGGCCTACTCTAAATCTGTAAAAAATATAATTGTATGGTAAACTTTGGTGTTATCATTGAACATACAGACAACATTAATAACGCTACATACAATAATAACAAATATATCATAGTGAGAAGTGATTGGATCAGCTCAAAATAAAGTTGTCTTCACAGGTACCTTTGGTGTTCTTTGTTGTGTCAGAGCCTAGACTCACAGAAGAATCCTCTGGTACTCCTATAGGCCAGTCCGAACCAGATTGTTGTCTACTGATTATCAATCAACTACCTTCTACTCTTTTCCATTTCTTCATAAATAACTTAGCATGTACCAACACTTTCAGATGACTTTTCAGGATAATATGTGTGTGAACATGCACAATAGCATTATTACTGGTGATTATAAGACTTGTGTCTGACACTTTTCATCAGTTTCTTCTAGAGGCTCCATCTCTAATTCTCAGTTCTCCCTGAGCTAGTGGATGGAGGCTAGCTGAGATGACCTCTCTAATACACAGAGCACATAAAGATGAGATATTTTGCTCTCCTATCACTATCTTTCATACACAGAGGAACATGGAGGACATCACTCTTCCGCCCCTTCTGCTCTCCGTAGGCTTCTAAGGGCAGCTGCAATCTGATCCCTCCTTGTTTCTCAATCTTTGTCTGTCTAGATGAATTAAGCATAGTGAATGCTAGATTAGGTGGGAGGGATTGAAAGGAAAACAGAGCCTGATAAGTAAAGAAGGAGGCATTTTTCTCTCATAAGCTATACTACAAAGTAAGATATTTGCTTGTACTATTGATATATTTGAGTCTCATAAAATGTCAGTTCAAGGGTGGTGCTCAGCAGAACAATAAAGCAGTAGGGCAAGGAAAAGTGGATTGCAGTAGAAAACTGCATCTTTTGACCATGCTTCAATAAAGAAGGAATTGTAATTGGGCGGTGAGTAGTGTTGGGCGCGAATATCGTCACTTCGAGAATTTGCGAATATTTACAATATAGTGATATATATATTCGTATTTTCAAATATTCTAGATTTTTTTTCATCTGAACCCATGACCCCTCCCTGCTTATTGCTTGTGGGCCAATGAGAAGGCTGCAATGTATTTGTCTGAGCTTAGCAACATCCCTAGCAACCAATAGGAAAGTTGCCTACCCCTTTCTATATAAAAACCTCCCCAGCAGCCATTTTCGACAGTGTTATTGCTGTGCTCTGTGCTTTCCACACTACATTAGATAGATAGTTAGATAGCTTATATATATAATACAGATAGTTAGTGGGAGATAGTCAGTGTAGGTGTTAGGTTCTGCTGTCCATACATACATGCTACAGGCATAGTGCTCTGATGTCACAACAATACATGGTGCACCAATCAGTGATATGTAGTCAGACCTGCTAAAATGTGAAGTTTCACGTATTGCACCAAAATATTTGCATCATTAGTGCTGATTAGCTCAATCGCAAATATATTGGAGCACTCAAACTGCATATAAAGCCATTTTTAATGTTCTGCCGTGCCAACCATTTTCTCCAGTCTCAGGAAACTTCTAGAAGCTTGGAAAATGTAGCAAATATTACATTGTCAATTTTCGCAATCAAGAAAATAATCGTGAATTTGCAAATATATGATGAATATTCTACAAAATATTTGTGAAATATTGCGAATTCTAATATTGCCCCTGCCGCTCATCACTAGTGGTGAGTGCTGAAGTATTCTTTTCTTTTTCTACAATGCACTTTCATTAAAGCTACAGGTGGTGCCCATCCTTTCAGATTGGACAATGACATTAATAACGGACACTATTTCTGGTGAAAAAGAGCCAGAAGGAAATGAGCCTGACCATGTGTGAACAGAGTACATAATAAAAATCTCTTACCTAAGGCTACTTTCACACTATTGTTTCTATTTTCCGCTATTAAGATCCGTCATATGGTCTCAATACTGGAAAAAAAAAAAAAAAGCTTCTGTTTTGTCCCTATTCATTGTCAATGGGGACAAAACATAACTGAACAGAACGGAATGCTCCAAAATGCATTCCGTTCTATTTGGTTGAGTTCTCATACCAGAGAGCAAAGGTCAGCATGCTGCAGTTTTCTTTCCGTCATGGTATGCGGAGCAAGACGGATCTGGCATAACCCACAATGCAAGTCAATGGGGACGGATCCGTTTTCCCTGACAAAATAGAAAACTGATCCGTCACTCATTGACTTTCAATGGCGTTCATGATGGATCTGTCTTGGCTATGTTAAAGATAATACAGCAGGATCCGTTCATAACAGATGCAGATGGTTGTATTATCAGTAACGGAAGTGTTTTTTTCTGAGCCCTGCCAGATTCTGCAAAAACGCTAATGTGAAAGTAGCCTAACCCATGTCTTCAAGAGCTATTGTTTCAGGATTTCAAACTTGCTGCTCGTTACACACATTGTAACAGGATGTATCTCAGTACAGCCATACCAGGACCTTTCTACTCATTGACATCACCAGAGGGGTGGTGTGAGATTATCCTTTCCTAGATAGTATAAGGTATGCCTCTCTATGAATATGAGCAGTCAATAGAAAACAAAGTCGGTCTGACAACAGGTAGTCAATGCCCCTGCCTGACAGACACAGATAAACATGGTATCTGTTCTGCAGGCAGCATGTTATAGAGCGAGAGTAGCTGAGCAGATTGTTATATAGCTTAATGGGAAAAGATTCAGTATTTATTTAAATCTTTGTTCTTTCTATGCTTAGGCGTCCAGTAGGTGGTCTTATCAGTGATTGACAATAGAATTTTAAAATTATATGGGGAAAATTGAGAGAGAGAGTGTAAGATCCTCACCTATCTCTCACTCCGGTGTGACCAAAAAGGGTCCTCGTGGAGCTGCGGGACAGGTTACGGTTGTCTCCATTGATACACCAGCTCCGACCCCTTTGCGAACCGACACGGGGATGCATCCGCATGTGCGCCGGAGGGGAAGACCGCATGACTTTCGGGGACAGCTTGGCCGGGCCAGTGGCAGTACGATGTGGCCGAGCTTGTCTCCGGTGCCTGTTGCGGATTCCATTCCGGTGTCCATGTCGACGCGCTCGCGCACTCTCGCAGAGCCTGTTGTGCATCTGCATTTACATTCGAAAACGGGTTCGCAAGGGGATACGCGGTCACATGTACGCGCTTTTTATGCGCTTTGCCGACCAGCGAAGGGAATAGCACCTGGCCGCAAGTTCAAAGCAGATTAGGGGATCGGCATTGGTCTAATTGACTAATGACCGACCAAAGCCTTGTACACAGGTGTAGGGTAGGATCATGACCTATAGGGAGTGGACACTTGGCGCCCTGGGATTTGTTAGCAGGCACATAAAAGGTGGCCTCCCAGGTCGGTCAGTGCCCACTGTTATCCTTCCTTATCCAGGTTCAGGTCAGTACTGCTAGCTACTGACTGAAGTTTACTGGGACTCCGTTTGTTCCAGTGAGACCCAGGGACTTTCCATGATGCATCCGTTTACCTGGCAAGTTGCATAGAGACTTATGCACGGATTGGGACTACTCCTGGCTTTCCTTTGTTTTTAGTTTGCCTGATGTTTGCCCGATGTTTGCCCAGGGAAGTTTACCTGGACTTTGTTTATTTTGTTAATAAACCCCTTTGACTTCACCCTCACTGGTCTGTTTCGTTGGTGCCTTGCATTACAGAGAGAGAAGAAGAACAAGAAGAAGAAGAAGAAGCTATAATTCACATATAGCAGATCTGAGGGCAGACTGCAGGAGGGGTTGAGAAAAAAATGTGGTGTCTTTTTTTTTTTTCTTTCTTTTTCCTTCTCTCTACTGTGCTGAACATCAGAGCAGCGCGGTTCTGCTAAATGTGAATTGTGACTTGAGAAGCTGACCTACTTCTATTCGGATCACGCAACGTTCAAAATATGGACCAGATAAGGAACTTTATTTTATTGTGAAGGAGAAGAAGCTTTCTAGTCTATTGGGGCATCTGTGATTCAGGTCCAAATAAGGGCGAGTTCACATCTTCGTTGTGGATTCCGTTATTGTTTTCCCTTATAACATGGTTATAACGGAAAATAATGGAATCCATAAGACGGAAGTCAAAACGGAAGCCTTTAAGAGGCATTCTGTTTTGCTTTCCGTCATAATAGAAGTCTATGGGCAAGCATAACGGATAACTGTGAATTACGTCCACCAACTGGGCTTCAGAATGATCAGGAATTCAAATGAATGAAAAACACATTACTTTGAATGTTTTCCCAGAAAACTATATATCAATCTGCTCAGCTCCTCCTGCTCCTCTGCAGATCAGTTCATGTTGAATCCGATAAATTCACTTTAATAACTGTCCATCACTGATAAAAGCACCAACTGGATTCCTAAACAAAGGAAGTGCAGGGATTTATATGAATAAATAACAGGTAATATGGAACCTGTTCCCAAAATTATCTATCTATCTATCTATCTATCTATCTACTGTATCTATCTACAGTATATCTCTAAATGGGCTCGGCTCCTCCTGCTCTGTACTATGATGACCACAGATAGGACCAGAACTTAAAATCTGACAGATTCCTTTCAAGTAGTGCGAGTATAAGCATTTTATTCCAAATTCTGTCACATTTTTAATGCTAAATTTGCCCCTAAGCAATCATGAGATGAGTCCTTTGCACAGAGAAATGACCATCACACAGCCATTTTCAGAACCATTGAGATCTATTGGCCTATTCACATGGTCTTTTTTTAACTGCCTGTGAAAAATGGCTGTCCAAAAAAAAATCATAATTTGCCTGTTTTTAAGGATCCGACATATGCATCTGTCTGCGCAATAATCCCCATGCTAGTATGTCCCCAGGAGAGCTAACGTGACTGATGAAAAACCTAAGAGGAGGTCTGGTGTACCTTCAGCATCTCCCACCTGCAGCCCAGCGCGCCCAAAGGAAGGAGTCCAAATGCTCTACTTATTGTCTACTTTTTCCATTTTCTCCCAGTCTGCTTGTCCTTTTAAAGTTGAGGTTATTAAGGTCCTTGTGGGTTTCTTACAGAAGGACAGATGCATTCTCCTTGAAATTGTATTGCCAGAAGATAATACATCTGAAAATAAAAAAGTGATGTTTATGTGATTTACGTGTGCGGGGAGACAGATAACTGAGCCTCCGCTATCTGCTTCCTGCACCAGTGATGGAACGGAGCTGTCACGCATCCCTCTGGTCCATCCACTTCCACTCAGCGTCTTGGGTGACCAGCTGGCGCGAGGACCACTAAGTCATCTTTACTTTCAGGATGAATGGAAAATGGAAATTGTTCTCATTGGCAATAACCTGTAAATCAATGGCATACAGGGCTGTAAATCTGCCGTGCATACTGTGCAGGCAAATTGTGCAGAGACACATTAGCTTTCACGCAAAAGCAATTCCTTTACTTCCAAACAAAACAAGCTTTAAATCAGCAGAAGTAAAAGGCCCAAATGTTTTCGGGTTGCTGTTTTCGGCACTGATACAATCCTTGAGACATTCTATTAACCAATGAATGACCAGGTCTGAAAAGGCCATACAAGCGGTTACCCCATGATTAATGTAAATAATGAATCCTGGATTTTATACAGTACTCGAAAAGCTCTTTCTAACAAACCTAGAACCAGCCCTGTAACTCACATGGATCCAGAGATCTCCACATTCATTACTCCAATTGCTCTGCTAGATGTATTGCAAGCTGGCAGCTCAGGGGACGTGTCCTTCCTCATGAGGCGTGTCCTTAATGTTGGAGCTGGTGACAGTGGAAGAATGGAACCAAGCATCTGCTTCCATCTAAGAGAGCTTATCAAAGAATTTAAAAAAAGAGCAAACAGCAGGAGGCGCTGTGCAGATAGATCTCAGGGAATAACTCAGTGGCAATACAACATTTTTAATTACATGCACTTAGGGTACTTTCACACTAGCGGCAGGACGGATCCGACAGGCTGTTCACCCTGTCGGATCCGTCCTGCCGCTATTTCGCCGTGCCGCCGGACTGCCGCTCTGTTCCCATTGACTATAATGGGGACGGGGGCGGAGCTCCGGTGCAGCACGGCAGTGCGCGGTGAGAGGCCGCCGGACTAAAAAGTCAGACATGCAGTACTTTTAGTCCGGAGCGGCAGTCCGGCGGCACGGCGAAATAGCGGCAGGACGGATCCGACAGGGTGAACAGCCTGTCGGATCCATCCTGCCGCTAGTGTGAAAGTACCCTTACAAAAGGATTCAGAACCATATGCTGGTTCACAAAATGTAAAATGTTTTTTGTGGGACAATCTCTTTAATGACCAGTTCATTTTTTGGTTTTTGCCGCTTTTAAGTTTCTCATTGACATTGCTGTCTGAGGTTTTGTTTTAGGCGGGAGAAAGGTTATTATTTTTTGATATTGTTCAGGGTCTTTTATTTGCTGTTGAATTACAGAAAAAGAGCAATTTTTGGAATAAGTAACCTGATAATTAAATTCTTTAGGTTATTATGGTCGTGTGCATACTTAATACTGAATCTTGCTCACATTTCCCATGGACACTTACCACTCTATCCAAAAGCTAACTGATATGTCCATATTTCTTGGATGTCTCTAATTGCAGTTTTAACCGACCCAGACTCACAGTCCCTGATTTATCATTTCTTAATTTAAAAATTCTAGCTTCAAAAAGGTTGCAAAATGGGACTTTCTTGATTTTGTGGGCTCACTTGCGCAAACACTTTGCGTCTTTTTACCTTTTTACACCACTCACTTCAGTTTTGAAATATGGGTGGGAAAATGGGCATTATTAGCTATGTTAAAAGGGTTGTCCGGGCTTTTACTATTAATGACCTATCCTCAGGTCAGGTCATCAATATCAGATCGGTGGGGATCCGACACCTGACACCCTGGTATGTGCAGTGCACATGTGCCATCTCCCTTCTCCAAGTAGAAGGGCACTCCAGTAGAGAAAAATTTATCAAACAATATGCGACATTTGATAAATGTGGCATAAAGTTCTCCAACACAAACTCAAGCAAAACTTACTACAAATATTGCCCAATGATAAATTCTCCCCACAGTTTTTTCAGGAATGATGGTGAGGAATATATGGCGATTAGTGTTGAGCGCGAATATTTGAATAGCAAATTTTTTTTGCGAATATCGGCACTACGCTAATTCGTGAATATTTCGAATATAGCACTATAAATTCATTATTTCGAATATTCGTTTATTTTTATTTTTATTATTGTTATATTTTTTTCTTTCCCACTTCCCAAAAGTAATTCTTACCTGTCCTGAGGATTCCTGGCTTCCTGGCTGCTCCAATCAGTGCCCGTTGCCGCTTCTGCCGACTTCCGTGCTCATGGAGCGTCCCCATCACCATGGGAACGCCTCTATACTAGAATGTACTGTCGGATGTGAGAATTAAGTTGAAATCGCAATGCGATTAATATAACTTGAAGTAATCGCATTGCGATTTCAACTTAGAGCTGGGTTTCTAATGGGTCTGCTTGCTAGAATTAACGAATATGGAATATAGCAGTGCTAAGTTGAAATCGCAATGCGATTACTATAACTTGAAGTAATCGCATTGCGATTTCAACTTAGCACTGCTATATTCCATATTCGTTAACTTTGTTAATTCTAGCAAGCAAACCCATTAGAAACCCAGCTCTAAGTTGAAATCGCAATGCGATTACTTCAAGTTATATTAATCGCATTGCGATTTCAACTTAGCACTGCTATATTCCATATTCGTTAACTTCGTTAATTCTAGCAAGCTGACCCATTCCATTAGAGACCCAGCTCTCTAAGTTTTCAACTTAGACCTGGTTTACTATGGTTGGCTTGGTAGAATTAGTGAAGATGACGAATATGACAAATGTATTCGTCATATTCCTCAACTTCTCTAATTCTAGCAATCAAATAGAAAAGTTGACTATAGAGTTGACTATATTCGCATAGCGAATTAAACACAGCTGTCTCTATAGTCAACTTTCCTATTTGATTGCTAGAATTATCGAAGTTGACGAATATGGAGCTAAAACGAAGATGGAGAATACTTTGTTATCTTCGTTTTGAGGAATATGACGAAAACATTTGTCATATTCGTCATCTTCGCTAATTCTAGATATCAAACCAATAGAAAAGTTGCCTTAACCACCTCCGGACCGCCTAACGCAGATTCGTGTTCCGGAGGTGGCAGCGCTGCGCACAGTCACGCATATACGCGTCATCTCGCGAGACGCGAGATTTCGCTCAAAGCCGGCCCGCGCATGCGCATCCCGGGCCGGCAAAAGTTAAAGAACAAGTTCGTCACCAGCCTGCCAGCAACGATCATTGGCTGGCAGGCTGGCGATTTTCAAAAAATCCAATCACAAGTCATATAACAGATCATATTAGTAAATATGATCTGTTATATGGCTTCTCTGCTCCTCTGCTGGTCCTTTTCGTCGGTTGGATCCAGCAGAGGAGCAGACTGAACTGTGAGTACACCAAACACTTCACTGTAGCCCCAGATCACCCCCCTGCACCCCAATTAACCCTTTGATCACCCCTTTGATCGCCCCTGTCAATCACTAGTGAAAGGAAAAAAAGTGATCAGTGTAAACTGTCACTTTTTTTTTTCCACTAGTATTGGCTGTTAGGTTTTGGGGATAGTTTAGGCCCCTTGGTAAGGTAGTTTAGCGTGAGTTAGCGCCCAGCCCACCGCAGTCACTTATTCGCTGTTTAGCGTATCGCTAATCAGCATTTGTACTTTTATAGTATCTGTAAGTGATCAAAACTGATCACGGTCAGATCTATAATAGTATTAGTGTCACCTTAGCTCGCCCTCCACCCAAAACGCAGTGTTTGCCCGATCAGGCCTGATCGGTCGCCCACACGTGCGTTCACCCACGCCCGCCCCACCGCAGTGACAAAAAAAATATATTTTTTTGATCACTGCACATTCATTTTACACGCACTGCGGCGATAAAAAAATCAGTTTTGATATTTTTTATCAACCGCAGCGGCCTCCGGTACTTCGCTAGCCTCCCCTTTGTAAGACAGGTTTGCTTTTTTTCTTGGGTAGTCTCAGGGAATACCCCTAAATTTAGTAGTCCAAAATGTCAAACAGGGGGTATTCTTCTGAAGAGGCCTACAGGATTCTGACCCAGTCGGATGAGGAGTGGGAACTCTCATCTGACGAATCTAGCGGGTCAGAATATGAACCTGTGGAAAGCAGTGGCTCTCTGACCCAAAGTTCGGACGAGGAGGTGGAGGTCCCTGATAGCACCAGGCGTACCAGGCCCCGTGTCGCTACACCACAGGTTATGCAGGATCCGCTTCAAGAGCAGCAGAGTGGGGCTGTCGCTGCCGGATCACGTGGTGAGGCATACACCAGCAGCGCAGCCCTCCCTGGACCTAGTACCAGCACTGCCGTACAACATGGTGACGTGGCGAGCACCAGAAGGGCAGCTGGTACGGTGGCACGTGCAGTAGTTACCCCGTCGCAGCCACCGCACAGATAGGCCCGTAGAGCCCCTAGAATCCCTGAGGTGCTGGCAAACCCTGATTGGCAGTCACCAACTTCAGCCGCACCATTAGTTCCCCCTTTCACCACCCAGTCTGGAGTTCGGGTTGAGACGGCTCAAATCGGTTCGGCCCTGGGATTTTTTGAGCTGTTCTTGACTGCGGAGCTCTTGGACTTAGTCGTGGCAGAGACAAACCGGTATGCCACACAATTTATATCCGCCAACCCGGGAAGCTTTTATGCCCAGCCTTTCCGGTGGAAACCAGTCCAAGTTTCCGAAATAATTTTTTTTTTTGGGCCTTCTCCTCAACATGGGTCTTACTAAAAAGCATGAATTGCGGTCATATTGGTCCACGAACCCGATTCATCACATGCCCATGTTCTCTGCTGCTATGTCCAGGGCACGATTTGAGGCCATCCTCCGTTTCCTGCATTTTAGCGACAACACCACCTCCCGTCCCAGAGGCCATCCAGCTTTTGACCGGCTCCACAAAATTCGGCCCCTCATAGACCATTTCAACCAGAAATTTGCAGATTTGTATACCCCCGAGCAAAACATCTGCGTAGACGAGTCCCTAATACATTTTACCGGGCGCCTTGGCTTCAAACAATACATCCCAAGCAAGCGTGCCCGGTATGGGGTCAAATTGTATAAGCTCTGTGAAAGGGCCACAGGCTATACCCACAAATTTCGGCTTCCCCCAACGGCTTGTTACCACCGTCTTGCAAGGGGGGAGAGGGCTGCCTTGTGTAACGAAGAACTGCTCGCGGTGAAATGGAGAGACAAGCGTGACGTTTACATGCTCTCCTCCATTCACGCAGACACGACAATCCAAATTGAGCGAGCAACCCGTGTCATTGAAAAGCCCCTCTGTGTCCACGACTATAATGCGCTCATGGGAGGGGTGGACTTCAATGACCAGATGTTGTCTCCGTATTTAGTTTCCCGCAGAACCAGACGCTGGTATAAGAAGGTGTCTGTATATTTAATTCAATTTGCGCTGTATAATAGTTTTGTTCTCTACAGTAAGGCTGGGAGAACAGGATCCTTCCTCAAATTCCAGGAAGAGATCATCGAGAACCTCCTGTATCCAGGAGGTTCCGTGGCCCCATCCACCAGTGTAGTTAGCCGTCTACACGAGCGACATTTCCCCAGTGTCGTTCCTGGTACCTCAACCCAACCGTCACCCCGAAAAAGATGTCGTGTCTGTAGCAGGAGTGGAATAAGGCGTGACACCCGCTATTTCTGTCCTGACTGTCCTGACCACCCTGCCCTATGCTTTGGTGAGTTTTTCCGGAAGTACCACACACAGGTACACCTAGCATAGTGATTGCATCTCACAGGACAGGCACACAGGGCTATTAGGGCCCTTTTACTCACAGCTGCTGCAAACCTCTCCTTTCACATGGGATAAAGTGCATAACGTACTTCGCCACATCTTTGGGCGATTTGCGCTTTGCACATTGTCCCATGGGGAAGGAGAGGTTTGTTCTATAAAGGTAAAAAAAAATAAACAAAAAGAAAATACCGGTAAGTAAAAAAGTTAACGTTCAGTTAAAAAAGTTAAAAAAAGTTTAATATGTTCTGTTCAAAAGTTAATAAATTTATTGCGTTGCGGCCTGGTTTTTTCTTTTTTGTTTTGTTTTTTTTACCTTCCAGGTGGACCAACCGATCGACTAGCTGCAGCACTGATGTGCATTCGGACAGAAGCATTGCGCTGCTGTCAGATTACACGCAAGTCGGTGTATGCGGCGCTGCAAGACGAGATTTCTCCTCTGCAGTAAAAGATACGTTTGCCGAGGCATATGAGCTGAGGAGGTGGCGGTGTTCATATACTTTGGCAAACACTTTGTATATATAAAAAAAAAAATCCCGGCAATGATTTATTCATCCACATCGATTGATGTGAATGGAGAAATCTGGTTTGCCAGGGCATACGAGCTAAGTGGGTATGGATGTTGGGCGGAGCTCCTATGTCCTGGCAGACGCCTTTCCCCTCCTTTTTCATTTTTTGGCAGAGATTTTTTCATCCACATTGATCGATGCGAATGAAGAAATCTGTGCCGTTCATTTTTTTCTTTCAGCCCAGAGGCTGAACGGGAAAAAATAAATCTCATTACCTGTATGCTCAATATAAGGAGAATAGCAGAAACTCCTAATGCTAGGCATACATGTAATGATTGTGGAGACCCTCAAATGCCAGGGCAGTACAAACACCCCACAAATAACACCATTTTGGAAAGAAGACACCCCAAGGTATTCGCTGAGGGGCATATTGAGTCCATGAAAGATTGAAATTTTTGTCCCAAGTTAGCGGAAAGGGAGACTTTGTGAGAAAAAAATCAAAAAAATCAATTTCCGCTAACTTGTGCCAAAATTTTTTTTTTCTATGAACTCGCCATGCCACTCATTGAATACCTTGGGGTGTCTTCTTTCCAAAATGGGGTCACATGTGGGGTATTTATACTGCCCTGGCATTTTAGGGGCCCCAAAGCGTGAGAAGAAGTCTGGTATCCAAATGTCTAAAAATGCCCTCCTAAAAGGAATTTGGGCACTTTTGCCCACCTAGGCTGCAAAAAAGTGTCACACATGTGGTATCTCCGTATTCAGGAGAAGTTGGGGAATGTGTTTTGGGGTGTCATTTTACATATACCCATGTTGGGTGAGATAAATATCTTGGTCAAATGCCAACTTTGTATAAAAAAATGGGAAAAGTTGTCTTTTGCCAAGATATTTCTCTCACCCAGCATGGGTATATGTAAAATGACACTCCAAAACACATTCCCCAACTTCTCCTGAATACGGAGATACCACATGTGTGACACTTTTTTGCAGCCTAGGTGGGCAAAGGGGCCCACAGTCCAAAGAGCACCTTTCGTATTTCACAGGTCATTTACCTACTTACCACACATTAGGGCCCCTGGAAAATGCCAGGGCAGTATAACTACCCCACAAGTGACCCCATTTTGGAAAGAAGACACCCCAAGGTATTCCGTGAGGGGCATGGCAAGTTCGTAGAATTTTTTATTTTTTGTCACAAGTTAGTGGAAAATAATGATTTTTTTTTTTATTTTTTTTTTTCATACAAAGTCTCATATTCCACTAACTTGTGACAAAAAATAAAAACTTCCATGAACTCACTATGCCCATAAGCGAATACCTTGGGGTCTCTTCTTTCCAAAATGGGGTCACTTGTGGGGTAGTTATACTGCCCTGGCATTCTAGGGGCCCAAATGTGTGGTAAGGAGTTTGAAATCAAATTCTGTAAAAAATGACCAGTGAAATCCGAAAGGTGCTCTTTGGAATATGGGCCCCTTTTCCCACCTAGGCTGCAAAAAAGTGTCACACATCTGGTATCTCCGTATTCAGGAGAAGTTGGGGAATGTGTTTTGGGGTGTCATTTTACATATACCCATGCTGGGTGAGAGAAATATCTTGGTCAAATGCCAACTTTGTATAAAAAAATGGGAAAAGTTGTCTTTTGCCAAGATATTTCTCTCACCCAGCATGGGTATATGTAAAATGACACCCCAAAACACATTCCTCAACTTCTCCTGAATACGGAGATACCAGATGTGTGACACTTTTTTGCAGCCTAGGTGGGCAAAGGGGCCCATATTCCAAAGAGCACCTTTCGGATTTCACTGGTCATTTTTTACAGAATTTGATTTCAAACTCCTTACCACACATTTGGGCCCCTAGAATGCCAGGGCAGTATAACTACCCCACAAGTGACCCCATTTTGGAAAGAAGAGACCCCAAGGTATTCGCTGATCTGCATATTGAGTTCATGGAAGTTTTTATTTTTTGTCACAAGTTAGTGGAATATGAGACTTTGTATGAAAAAAAAAAAAAAAAAAATCATCATTTTCCACTAACTTGTGACAAAAAATAAAAAATTCTAGGAACTTGCCATGCCCCTCACGGAATACCTTGGGGTGTCTTCTTTCCAAAATGGGGTCACTTGTGGGGTAGTTATACTGCCCTGGCATTCTAGGGGCCCAAATGTGTGGTAAGGAGTTTGAAATCAAATTCTGCAAAAAATGACCTGTGAAATCCGAAAGGTGCTCTTTGGAATATGGGCCCCTTTGCCCACCTAGGCTGCAAAAAAGTGTCACACATCTGGTATCTCTGTATTCAGGAGAAGTTGGGCAATGTGTTTTGGGGTGTTATTTTACATATACCCATGCTGGGTGAGAGAAATATCTTGGCAAAAGACAACTTTTCCCATTTTTTTATACAAAGTTGGCATTTGACCAAGATATTTGAGGCGTCAGCTTGCAGGGAATCCCTGAAGCCAAAATACCGGAGGGGATGCTGAGTAGCACGGTGTCCAGGCCCACAGGGTACGGCAGGAGTGCATCGGGCAGAGACTGTGGGGCTATCATTTGCCATTAAAGATGCTGAAGTCCGATCTTCGCATGCTGCTGCACACGCATCCAAAAGTGACAATTAAAGACAGCACATCAAGGACCCCTATGGTTGTCTGGAGAATATAAAGATACAGCAGAGATTATATATTTTATTTATGCGGCTGCTGGATTAAGCCAATGTCACAGCTGCCAGAATTGCTAATGAAAGGGCGATCAAAAAAGACAGTGGAATGTGGGAGGAAAAAATATATCACCAAAGGTTTTCAGGTGGCTTGGATAGTAAATTCTGATTAACGACGTCTTTTTAATCCTAAACTTAATTCACCTTGTGGGAATGTGCAGTCATAAAACATTCTGCGTTCTTCCTACTGCCAAGCTGTTCTACCCCCATGGAGCCTGGATGGCTATGCTGTTAAAAGACAGAGGAAGTCCGTCTGTTTTGGTAGATTTTCATTAAGCTTTACAATTGTCTTTGTCCTTCTGCCCTCCTATGGTGAATCAACAGTCTGTGCACTTAACCCAAGGAAGCAAATTACTACAGAAGAACTGAAGGGTGAGCTGATTAGTCCTTGTCGGAGATACAGGGCAGCGGGTAACATCATGAGGCAACGTCTTTAGACTCTGGAGTCACTTAATAGTTTTTAATGTATCATTCCTTCTTCCCCGTTCATCCCAGTGATCACTCACATCAGTTTGCAGAATGCATGATCAAAAAGATTTCTTAAAAGGTTAAACAGCCCGTGTGCCTAGAATAATTGTTAGTCCACCAACAGGCAACTTAAATGTGCATCCTGCAACTTTTAGTAACTACTATAAAAGAAAATAATAATTTAAAGGAGTTATGCAATGTTTGCTATAAAAAAGGGTCAAAATCCAGAAGATACAAACTGGAGGAACAGAGCAACGGAAGGCCATGGAAGCACTACAGAGCCCTTACATGGCATTTCGGTCCTTGCCTCTGCACCGCCAAAAAAAAATAAAAAGAACATGCTCAAGTTGAATGGGTCTGCATCCTTCAGTGCCGATTACACGGATGGTGGCCGTTCATTGGGGATCACAATTTGCGGTCCCCAATGCACAGGTGGCACACAGCCCTAACAAAACTAGAACCAGCCGTGTACTTCACATGGATCCAGAAATTTCCCATGCATTGCATCGGATTTTCCCATCAATTGCTCAAATATATTTATTTCAAGGTGGCAGCTCAGGATGTGTGCCCATTCTCAGGAGGTTTGTCCTTTCTAATGCAACTTTATCCCTGCAACTGTCACAGCTTATAACAGTAAATATGGCTGGAGGCAGTTAAAAGGTGAAACTGAGTATGTGCGTCCACCTCAGTGAGTTGGACAGAGAGATGAAGAAAATAACAAACAGCAGGTGGCGCTATACAGATACATTTTATTGAATGGCTCACTGGCTATACTACATTTTTAATTACATCCAATAACAAAAGTATTCAGATCCAGGTTCTGGTTTGGAAAATGTAGAATATATTGACAGGAAAATGATGGGGACAGCAGCTCTTTTCGCTATGTGTGATCATTCTGAAATTGTACAAATGTATCTGAGGTATGAAATAATATTTTTTTTAGAATTGATCTAAAGTGTTATGTGGTCGTCAATTGTAAAATATTCATGGGGGATGGGTGCAGATGTGGAACAGTGCTTAAAAGACCCCTCACCTTTTCAGTGTCCCCTTTCTAGCACCATGGCTCCCTTTTCCACCGTTTCTGGTCACGTTGGAAGTGATGATACAGTATGCCGTATACATGACCACTGCCGGACAGTTACAAGACATGCGCATGATCCTTGATTGGCTGGCAGCAATCACGTGTGTGTACAAATGCAGCCGAGCTAAACTTGATGGTCAACGCGTTAAGTAAAACATGGCACAAAAAGGTTAACAAACTCTTTCAATGGATTTCAATGGCTTTTGTCACAAGATGGCACTTGGACATGTGTTATCAGAGTTATCAGAGTCAATTTTAGCTTGGCTTCATCCGTATATGATGATGGAGCTGAAGGAATACAAGCCAATTTTCCTCATCTAAGGTGGAATTTTTTTTTTCTTTTAGGCTGAGTTCACACTTCAGTTATTTGGTCAGTTATTTCCATCAGTTATTGTGAGCCAAACCCAAGTGCATATCAAAAAAAGTAGAACAGGTGCAGATCCTTTTGCCTATACCTTATCTCTGTGTAGCCTCCTTATCTCTGTGTAGCCTCTATACCCTTACTGCAGACTGCTAGCAATTCATTCATAACTTCTAGTTGAAATGATATAGGAATGGCACCACATACAGACATAAGAACAGATGCTCCAGAATAGTTATTACATGGGGAATGTGTTAAGCTTTTAAAACCGCCATGTCAGGAGTCATAAAAGGTCCTCTTTAAGATTCCTGCTTGCTTACAGTGAATGAAAACACCCAAGGGGTCATTTATTATTGAAGGTTGTTTTTATGTCAATTATTAGTCATCTTTGCTTTGTGTGCCTACACCAAATTTATGAACAGATGATCCTTAATAATATATGTGGCATGAGTGTAATGTGGTTTAAAAGTAGACCAATGGGTTGCCCAGCTTGTGCTGTGACTTTTTTGCGACTTTTGCAAAAGTCGCACATAGTAAATAAGCCATAATTCAGGTCTAATGACATTTTTAGCTCTTAAACATAGACCACTGTGAAAAGTGGCGGGGATCATGAAATGTCACAAAAATGCCGCCTTTGCCATGAAAAAATGTTGAAGTTGCTATGACTTGCGACTTTTTTACACCACAAAACTGACATATCTGACCCCCTGAGTTTAAAAATCCTTGTAAACCTAGGCTGAATAACTTTGCATTTCAGTTCGTGCCTCCACTCTGCAAAAAAATAGAACATGTGGTGTAGACGGCTCATGTTGAATGAGTCTGCATCCGTCAGCGCCAGCCACATGGACAGTGCCTGTGCATTGGGGACCGCACAGCACGGGTGGCCCACGTTTGTGTGCAAGGGCCCTAAGGCCTTGTTCACATTTCCGTGTCAGTATCACGTCTGTGAAAAAAGCGTACGTGTTTCATCTGTGAAGCTGTCTGTCAAGGATCCGTGGTTCGTCCGTGTGTCCGTTTTTACCATGCGTTTTTACTGACGTTGCTCAGCTGAAAATTAATTTCCAAAGTATCTCCTATCAGTCTTCAGTGAAAAACGAACACACCACGGATGCCATCCAAGGCGTGTCCGTAATTTTCACAGACCCATAGACTTCAATGGGCGTGATTGGTCTGCATCACGGATCAAAGTAGTGCATGTCTCCGTGATTTTTTTTACTGACCCACGCTCGGATGCGGACCCATTCTCTCTAATGGGACCTCAAAAGATGTGGACAGCTTTTCGTGTGCTGTCTGCATCTGTTGCTCCGTTCCGTGGCCCCGCTAAAAAAATATAACATGTCCTATTCTTGTCCGCACTTTGCGGACATGAATTGGCATTTATATTGAAGGCTGTCCGTGTCGTTCCGCAAATTGCAGAATGCGCAGGGACGCCATCCGTGTTTTGCAGATCCGCGATTTGCGGACCGCAAAACACACCACGGTCGTGTGCATGAGGTCATTGTGAGCTAAAACCAGTAGTGGAGGCTACACAGAGATAAGATACAGGCGAAAGGATCTGCACCTGTTCTGCTTTTTTTGATATGCACTTGGGTTTGGCTCACAATAACTGATGGAAATAACTGACCAAATAACTGTGTGAATTCAGCCTAAAAGAAAAAAAAAATTCCACCTTAGATGAGGAAAATTGGCTTGTATTCCTTCAGCTCACCAGATTGTACATGATGATGTGCCATATACGGATGAAGCCAAGCTAAAATTGACTCTGATAACTCTGATAGCACATGTCCAAGTGTTATCTGGTGCCATCTTGTGACAAAAGCCATTGAAATCCACTGAAAGAGTTTGTTAACCTTTTTGTGCCATGTTTTACTTAACGCGTTTACCATCAAGTTTAGCTCGGCTGCATTTGTACACACACGTGATTGCTGCCAGCCAATCAGGGATCATGCACATGTCCGTTAACTGTCTGCAGTAAGGGTATAGAGTAGTGATGGACGAACATTGGCGTTCGCGATCAAATATTTGCGAACCGCGAGTTTGTGGCAGGCCCCATTCATTTTAATGGCAGGCGAACCTGGTCATATTTGCAGTCACCAAATACTTACTAGAAGTGCAAAAGTAGTCCCACAACATGGACAGTGACATACCAGAGGGGGATCAATGGCAAAAATTCCCACAAAAAATATGTACAGTGGGGCAAAAAAGTATTTTGTCAGCCACCAATTGTGCAAGTTCTCCCACATAAAAAGATGAGAGAGGCCTGTAATTTTCATCATACGTATACCTCAAGTATGAGAGACAGAATGGAGGAAAGAATACAGGGAATCACATTGTAGGATTTCTAATGAATTAATTGGTAAATTCCTCGGTAAAATAAGTATTTGGTCACATACAAACAAGCAAGATTTCTGTCTCTCACAGACCTGTAACTTCTTATTTATTTTTTTTTCCTGCAGGTAGACAATTTATTGAAATAAAATTTCTAATACAAATCAGCAATAAATTACACTAATCATGCACAGCTCAGTACAACAGTGTCCTTATAGGGTTTCAACTTGGCTTCTGTTAGAAATGTCTGACAAAAACTTCAGTCAGTTATGAGTCAGTTCATAAGCTTTGACATCGGTAAGGAAAGTTGAATTTCATTGAGTTGTGAATACACACGACCACCCTCTTCAGGGCAAACAGCCTTCAGGTCATCGCGACTTAAGTCCAATAGTTGATCCCCTCTTAAAACTCCAAGGCACCTTAACTGTGATCCTTGAGAAGCCTTTATCTTGTAGCCATTTAGTCACTTCCTGTGGTGTAGAGTTTTGTTCCAAAGTTACTGCTTGTATTGGAACCTGCTGGTTATTATTTGTACTCTCCAATATGTTGTTTGGTACAAAACCTCTCTGCTTCTGAGAGTTCTCAACCATCCACCATTGCCGACTCTGATCTAGAACCTTAACATTGTCTCCTTTCTTCACTGACAGTTCACGTTCATTTCTGGCTTCAAGCAACTTTTATTTGAACTGGCTGGAAATGTCGGTTGGTGGGTGGCGTCTTGCTGCTTTCTTGAATCTCTGGCTGGCCATTACTGGGTATGGTTGCTGGAGGAATCCACCCATCATAGAAAGTTGGTATATATGGAGGAACATTCTTCCCATTAGGCCAGTCTTCTCTTGTTCTTAGCCATGAATCCCCTAAACTCTCCCACAGTTTCCTCTCTTTATCTGTCACACATGAGCTCAAAAGCATTATTGCTCTTTGTGTAAGAAAAGGAGACAGCACAGAGCTGGCGGCGTTCTTCCCTGGATATTTTGATAGGATCTTGGGCAGGTTGTCCATCAATATGTGGACTAAATATGGAGCAGTTGGCTGGGACATCTGGTCTTGGACTTTTGCCATTAAATTAAAACCGTATTTTATCTTCTGAAGACATTCGATAAATTCAGATTGAGGAATTGCTTTTTTCATCTTTTTGTCTGTATTTAGTTTTCCAACAAATATCTCAATATCTGTGAGTACATTATTCAAGACTTCAATGTCACGTGCTGTGCCTGCCTTTTGATCAGTCATTAATGGCGGCTGTAAGATTGGAGGTCCGGGATTATACCTTCTTTCAGGAACGGGGGTATCATATAGGCAGACCACGCAGCTGCTATGGGGCCCGTGAGAAAGAGGGGCCCGAAGTGGAGGAGAGGCCCCGCCCCCTAATTGCTCCTGTTTCGTAACTTCTTCTTTAAGGGGCTCCTCTGTCCTCCACTCGTTACCTGTATTAATGGCGCCTGTTTGAACTTGTTATCAGTATAAAAGACACCTGTCCACAACCTCAAACAGTCACACTCCAAACTCCACTATGGCCAAGACCAAAGAGCCATCAAAGGACACCAGAAACAAAATTGTAGACCTGCACTAGGCTGGGAAGACTGAATCTGCAATAGGTAAGCAGCTTGGTGTGAATAAATCAACTGTGGGAGCAATTATTAGAAAATGGAAGACATAAAAGACCACTGATAATCTCCCTCGATCTGAGGCTCCACGCAATATCTCGCCCCATGGGGTCAAAATGATCACAAGAACGGTGAACAAAAATCCCGGAACCACACGGGGGGACCAAGTGAATGACCTGCAGAGAGCTGGGACCAAAGTTACAAAGGCTACTATCAGTAACACACTACGCCGCCAGGGACTCAAATCCTGCAGTGCCAGACGTTTCCCCCTGCTTAAGCCAGTACATGTCTGGGCCCATCTGAAGTTTGCTAGAAAGCATTTGGATGATCCAGAAGAGTATTGGGGGAATGTCATATGGTCAGATGGTAAAAACTCAACTCGTCGTGTTAGGAGGAGAAAGAATGCTGAGTTGCATCCAAAGAACACCATACCTACTGTGAAGCATGGGGGTGGAAACATCATGCTTTGGGGCTGTTTTTCTGCAAAGGGACCAGGACGACTGATCAGTGTAAAGGAAAGAATGAATGGGGCCATGTATCATGAGATTTTTAGTGAAAACATCCTTCCATCAGCAAGGGCATTGAAGATGAAACGTGGCTTGGTCTTTCAGCATGACAATGATCCCAAACACAACGCCCGGGCAACGAAGAAGTGGCATCGTACGAAGCATTTCAAGGTCCTAGAGTGGCCAAGCCAGTCTCCACATCTCAACCCCATAGAAAACCTTTGGAGGGAGTTGAAAGTCTGTGTTGTCCAGTGACAGCCCCAAAACATCACTGCTCTAGAGGAGATCTGCATGAAGGAATGGGCCAAAATACCAGCAACAGTGTGTGAAAACCTTGTGAAGACTTACAGAAAACGTTTGACCTCTGTAATTGCCAACAAAGGGTATATAACACAGTATTGAGATGAACTTTTGTTATTAACCAAATACCTATTTTCCACCATAATTTGCAAATAAATTCCTAAACAATCAGACAATATGATTTTCTGATTATTTTTTTCTCATTGTCTGTTGAGGTATACCTATGATGAAAATTACAGGCCTCTCTCATCTTTTTAAGTGGGAGAACTTGCACAATTGGTGGCTGACTAAATACTTTTTTGCCCCACTGTATTTTAATCAGGGGCCATTTTTATGCGTCTTAAAGGGAAACTCTCAAAATGTGCCCTGTTTGAGCCTTGAAAAAACTTATTTTAGGCCACGGGAGTACGGGCCCCAAAAATTAGGCATTTACCGGACAGAAAAGAACAAGTGATTATGTGGCTGGAGGTACATTAGACGGTCACTGGATAACTATTTTACTGTAGGCCAGTACAGGCCCAAAAAATTAGGCATTCACCTCACAGAAAAGAACAAGTGATTATGTGGCTGGAGGTACATTAGGCAGTCACTGGATAGCAATTTTACTGTAGGCCAGCGGAGTATAGGGCTCAAACATTAGGCATTCACCGGTCAGAAAAGAACAAGTGATTATGTGGCTGGAGGTATATTAAATGGTCAGTGGATAACAATTTTACTGCAGGCCAGTGGAGTACAGGCCCCAAAAATTAGGCATTCACCGGACAAAAAAAAACAAGTGATTATGTGGCAGGAGGTACATTAGGTGGTCACTGGAAAACAATTTCACTGTAGGCCAGTACAGGCCCCAAAAATTAGGCATTGACCTAAAAGAAAAGAACAAGTGATTATG
Organism: Bufo bufo; assembly: GCF_905171765.1. NCBI lineage: Eukaryota > Metazoa > Chordata > Amphibia > Anura > Bufonidae > Bufo > Bufo bufo. The sequence continues at coordinate 746,754,540 of NC_053389.1, read as the reverse complement.
TGGCTGGAGGCACATTAGACGGTCACTGGATAACTATTTTACTGTAGTCCAGTACAGGCCCCAAAAATTAGGCATTCACCTGAAAGAAAAGAACAAGTGATTATGTGGCTGGAGGTACATTAGACGGTCACTGGATAACTATTTTACTGTAGGCCAGTACAGGCCCAAAAAATTATGCATTCACCTCAAAGAAAAGAACAAGTGATTATGTGGCTGAAGGTACATTAGGCAGTCACTGAATAACAATTTTACTGTAGGCCAGTGGAGTACAGGCCCCAAAAATTAGGCATTCACCGGACAGAAAAGAACAAGTGATTATGTGGCTGGAGGTATATTAGATGGTTAGTGGATAACAATTTTACTGCAGGCCAGTGGAGTATAGGCCCCAAACATTAGGCATTCACCGGACAGAAAAGAACAAGTGATTATGTGGCAGGAAGAACATTAGGTGGTCACTGGAAAACATTGTGTTTTTTTTTTGGTCAAATCTATTTTTATTGGAATAGAAAGATGATACACAGAGCAAGATAATGCAGAATCAGACCTGTACAGGGGGTCTGTTAGATATAAGACATGTAACTGATGTTCACACATTGACAATGTTATACATAAATTAGGCTTCCAGGGCACTAGCCCAACATCGCAGGTAGGTGTGAGTACAGGTTCCCTAAAAAGAAGGTCTGTCTGTCTTCAATTAAGGTATGACAATAAACAACAAACTAAAATCATAAATGCCATTTGTCTCTCTTTGATGGGTCACTTACTCAGCGAACATGGGGTAAGCTATGGCTGAATGGTCACACTTGAGGAACAAGTGCAACTGGTCATATAGGCTAAAACCAGAATATAGAGTCATCTCCCTTGTCTGCGTATTTAACTCCTTCTCTCAAGCGGATCTGTGTTTTTGATATGCGCTAACCACGGCTCCCACACCTGTAGATAACTTCCCCTAGCATTATATGTCCAACCCAGTAACTCTTCCATACAACATATATCTTCTATTTTCTCATACCACATTGTCAAGGATGGTGGTTCCTTGTCCCTCCATTTTATAGGTATTAAAAGTTTAGCTGCTGTAATCATATGCGTGGGTAGGTTTGTTTTGCCCGGCCTAAAGTCAACTGAGGATAACCTGTCAGGGGTGAAGTTGTAGATAGCTGGAACTTATAAATAAACGACCGACTGGCTTGATCCCAAACTAAGGAGCATATAGGTGAGCCCTTTAAAACCCTAAGAGCTCTCCCTGACTGCTAAGCACATGCAAGGGTCTCAATGGTAGACGATTGAATGCCCACGTACCTAAGACTGTGTGACACCTGAAAACCCTATAATAGTGAGGGGAAACGACCACCGGCTCCCTGCACTTAATACAGACGGAGTCAGGGTCACCTAGATTCAAGCCAGCAAGGAAACACAATAAAGAAAAAGACTTATCTGAGCAAACAGCAGCAGCAGCCTCCAGCAGTGAACACTTCATCCAGGATGTAGTATAAACTGCAAAGTGAGGCAGTGTGGGAGGGGATATAAAGGAAGACAATTAGTCTAAATAAGTAACACCTGGCAGAAGGAAAGGAGATGACAAAGTGAAACCAAAACAAAGAATGTCATACAAGAGGTAGAGAAGAACGTCTGTCAGACCTTCTCACAGAACTGGCGGTGACAGTACCCCTCCCTCTACAGGTGGACTCCGGACACTCAGAGCCCACCTTCTCAGGATGAGACCTATGGAAAGCCCTGATGAGACGGGTGGCCTTAATGTCCACCACAAGGACCTACATCCAGGACCATAACCCTCCCAATGAACGAGGTACTGAAGAGAACCGCGGCTAATGCGAGAATCCACAATCCTAGAGACCTGAAATTCAAGATTACCATCAACAAAAATCGGAGGAGGAGGCAAAGAGGAGGGTACAGTGGGTTAGACATAAGGTTTTAATAGGGACCTGTGAAAAACATTATGGATCTTCCAAGTCTGAGGAAGATCAAGACGGAAGGCAACGGGATTGATGACGGACAAGATCTTGTAAGGCCCAATAAACTTAGGACCCAACTTCCAGGAGGGAACCTTCAGTTTGATATTCTTTGTAGACAACCACACCAGATCACCCACATTCAGGTCCGGACCAGGCACACGTCTCTTATCCGCCACACGCTTATATCTCTCACTCATCTTCTTCAGATTACCCTGAATCTTTTTCCAAATAAATGACAAAGACGAGGAAAATCTCTCCTCATCAGGTAAACCAGAAGACCCCTCTCCAGAGAATATCCCAAACTGCGGATGAAACCCATATGCACCAAAAAATGGTGACTTATTAGAGGACTCCTGGCGACGGGTATTTAAAGCAAACTCAGCAAGGGACAAAAAAGAATACCAATCCTCCTGATTCATCGCCACAAAACAGTGGAGATATGTGTCCAGATTCTGATTGACGCGTTCGGTCTGACCATTCGACTGCGGGTGAAAAGCAGAAGAGAACGACAACCGAACCCCCAAGCGAGAACAGAAGGCCTTCCAGAATCTGTAAACAAATTGCGTGCCCCTATCAGAAACGATGTCTGAAGGAATGCCATGCAATTTAACAATGTGATCAACAAACGCTTACGCCAGCGTCTTAGCATTGGGTAACCCAGGAAAGGGAATGAAATGCGCCATTTTGCTAAAACGGTCAACTACCACCAGAATCACAGTCTTCCCCGTGGAACGAGGCAGGTCTGTAATGAAGTCCATGGACAGATGCGTCCAAGGACGGGAAAGAATGGGTAATGGGAGGAGAGAACCCGATGGCCGTGAATGAGGGACCTTGGCACGAGCACAGGTCTCGCAGGCTGCCACAAAACCCTCAACCGTCTTGCGAAGAGCCGGCCACCAGAATCTCCGAGCAATGAGATCTACTGTGGCTCTACTCCCCGGGTGCCCAGCAAGGACAGTATCATGGTGCTCCTTAAAAACCTTGTGTCGTAAAGCGAGAGGCACAAACAACCTCCCAGGAGGTAAAAGATCAGGAGCCTCTGCCTGGGCTGCCTGAACCTCTGCCTCCAAGAGCAGAGACGACCACCCCATCAGCCAAAATGGGACCCGGGTCTTCAAAGTTCCCCCCTCCCAGAAAACAACGTGACAGGGCATCCGCCTTCACATTTTTAACCCCAGGGCGGAACGTAACAACAAAATTAAACCTAGAAAAGAACAAAGACCATCTGGCCAGATTCTTATGGTCAGTAAACACGGTAATAGGGTGTCTGGCTCCCTCTAACCAATGGTGCCATTCCTCAAAAGCTAATTTGATGGCCAACAACTCCCTATCTCCCACATCGTAATTTCTCTCTGCAGAGGAGAGTTTCCTTGATAAAAAAGCACACGGTCGCCATTTGGCAGGAGAGGGACCCTGAGATAAGACCGCACCCACACCCACCTCAGAAGCATCCACCTCACCGATAAAAGGTAGAGAGATATCAGGTTGTACTAAAATGGGAGCGGAAGCAAAAGACTCTTTAATACCAGAAAAGGCTTTAAGCACATCTACCGACCACGAGAAAAATCCACCCCCTTTTTAGTCATATCAGTGAGTGGCTTAACAACAGAGGAATTCAAAATGAACTTTCTGTAATAATTGGCAAAACCAAAAAAACGCATCAGTGCCTTCTGATTCTCAGGAAGCTCCCAATCAAGCACAGCGCGGACCTTCTCAGGGTCCATCCGAAAACCAGAAGCGGAGAGAAGAAAACCAAGAAATTGAATCTCCGGAACCGCAAACACACATTTTTCCAGTTTAGCGTACAATTTATTCTCCCGCAGAATCAGCAAGACCTGACATAGGTGGTCCCGATGAGTCTTGAAATCAGGAGAAAAAATCTAAATGTCATCTAGATACACCAGTACAAATTTCCCCGTTGAATGATGAAAAATGCTGTTCACAAAATGTTGGAAGACAGCCGGAGCATTCATCAAACCAAAGGGCATAACCAAATTCTCGAAATGACCCTCAGGGGTATTGAAGGCCGTCTTCCATTTGTCCCCTTCCCTGACCCTGACTAGGTTGTATGCCCCTCTTAAATCCAACTTAGAAAAAACTTTAGCCCCAACAATCTGGTTAAACAGGTCCGGGATCAGAGGAAGCGGATATGGGTCACGAATCGTGATACGGTTAAGCTCCCTGAAATCCAGACAAGGTCTTAAAGAAGCATCTTTTTTCTTAACAAAAAAAAAACTGCGGCAACAGGTGACTTCGAGGGTCGGATGTGTCCCTTTCTCAGGCTCTCAGAGATATAAGTACGCATAGGGACTCTTTCAGGTTGGGAGAGATTGTATAATCGTGATTTTGGCAGCTTGGCGCCCGGGATGAGATTAATAGGGCAGTTGTACTCCCGGTGAGGGGGCAACTCTTGGACACCACTCTCGGAAAACACGTCAGAAAATTCTTAGGGAAAAGATGGCACATTCTTGGTAGAAACCTCTGAAAGAGACGCCGTGAGGCAATTCTCTCTGCAAAACTCACTCCAACCATTTATTTGCCTTGCTTGCCAATCAATGGTGGGGTTATGTTTAGTGAGCCAGGATAGCCCCAACACTAGAGCAGACTCTCTGCCTGCGCGGCCTCTTTCCACACGTGCCGTACACAGGACTGTAGCGGTGAACCGCTACACTTATTCCAACTTCACAACTGTGGTACAAACATGCGCCATTTTTAGAAGAAACCAGGCAGTATACACCCAGCTGCACTTAAAATTTGTGTGACACAGACTTGATAAAGGGGCCGTCGAGACCCCGAAACGCGTTGTCTCATAATAAACTTTGTTGTATCCTGTACCGGGTTGTGGTAATGAGCCTTATGATCGTCTACCTTCTGGATCACTCCATCGTGACAAGTTGAGATACGTTTTCCCATAGTTTCAACTGAGTCAGTAAGCATAAGGGGCAGATCGTCGGCAAATGCCGCCATCTTATGGGTGTATGCGCCAATTCTTAATCCTCGAATAGTAGGGGATTGTCTGAATTTTAGGAGCAAAGTCTCTAAGGTAAGTATAAAGAGCGTGGGGGACAAGGGGCATCCCTGCCGCGTGCCATTTCGGATCAAAAAAGCATCCGACAGAGTCCCATTTATCATAATACATGCCGATGGAGAGGAGTATAATGAAAATATAGCTCTAACGAACTGTTCCGGGAAGCCAAATGCTTCTAAGGCGCTACACATATATAACCAGTTGACTCTGTCGAACGCCTTTTCAGAGTCTGTCCCTAGCAGAACCAGTGGGACCTGGCCTCTCCTAGCATAGCACACGGCCCACCCTACTAACATTATGTCTCCCTTCACGATCCGGTACAAACCCTACTTGCTCCTCCCCCACAAGCCAGGGCAGCAATTTTGAGATCCTTGTGCTCAGAAGCTTGGCCCACCATTTTAAATCGGTTATAAGCAGGGAAATGGGTCTATAACTCCCACAGGCCTCTTGATCTTTCCCCTCTTTATGTATCATCGTGATATGTGCTGCCTGAGCCTGAGGGGGGAGAGTTTCACCCTGAAGCAAGGAGTTGCACATTTGTACAAAGTAAGGGATAAGTATGTCTCTAAACTCTTTATAGTAAGCTATGGGAAATCCATCCAGTCCTGGGCTTTTCCCAGACGGAATGGTGTTTAGGACTTGTGTCACCTCCTCTGCTGTAAAGGGCCGAAGTAGCTCTAGACTATTCTCCTCCGAGAGGGTGGGGATTTTAATTGAGCCTAAAAACGCTTTAATTTGGAGAGCCATATCAGAGTGTGGGGCTGTGTCCCTCAGGTTATAAAGGGATTCATAAAATTTACAAAACTCCCTTGCAATGGCTGGTGTGTTGGTGAGTCTATTACCTTCTGGGGATTTTATCGCCTGAATGAAATACTTATCTCTCTGAAACTTTAACAGGTTAGTCATTAGCTTGGATCTTTTATTACCGTGTAGGTAGTGTTTGAAAGATAGTGCCTGCAATATTTTTGCTGTTTTAACATTAAGAAGGTCTTTCACCTGTCTGCGTAGGGAGATAAGAGACTTATAAACCTCTTCAGATTGTGACCTCTTATGTAAGCTCTCAAGTGTGGATATTTGTAGCAGTAAGGAGTTCAGCTCTTTTAATCTCTGTCTCTTTACCCTGGTGCCCAGACTAATAAGTTCTCCTCTAATCACTTCCTTGTGTGCTTCCCACAAAGTGGAGTTAGAGACCTGGCCTGTGTCGTTATTTTTGAAATAATCCCTTTATTTTTGTGAGATTAACTGTGCGTATTTGGCATCATCTTTTAGGGTGGTGTTTAGTCGCCAAGTCCAGGATCTGTGTGGCAAGTCCGCAAACTTCACTTTTACACTAATGGGTGCATGATCGGATATGACCATATTGTCGATTCTCGCGTCCGTGACTAATGGGAGCGATTGATTAGACAAGAAAATATAATCCAATCTCTGGTACGAATCATGTACCCTAGAGTGGAAAGTATAATCCCTATCTTCTGTATGGAGTAGTCTCCAGACATCAGACACTCCCAGATCTCACAAAGCAAGGTGAAGTCTACGGAGCTGCTTGGCAGGCATGTTTCTGGCACTAGAGGTAGTGTCTTTCAAGGAATCAAAAATCAAGTTCAAATCTCCCCCTATGACTAATAGGCCTTCCGCAAAGGATATCAGAGTCTCAAGCGTACGTAGGAGCCATCTAATCTGGTGACAATTAGGGGCATATAAATTTGCCATAGTAACGGTCAGATTAAGAATCTTCCTCTTAACCAGAAGGAATCTACCCTCCAGGTCTGCGAGTTTTGCTGACAGTTGGAACGGGACATTTTTCCCAACTCCAATAGAAACCCCTCTCGAGGCCGATGAGTGGGACGCATGGTACCATAAGGGAAATTGCTTGCTGACTACATTGGGTATGCGCATATGCCTGAAGTGAGTCTCTTGTTTAAAGGTAACGTCAACGTGTTCCTTCCTTAGGACGTGGTAAACTTGACTTAGCTTTTGAGGTATATCTATGCCGTTGACATTGAGGGAGTAGATCTTCACTTCAGCCATATCCGCATGTACTTCTTACACATATTGCTAGCGAGACCGCAAGTGACAAGGGAGACATGGCAAGAACAATAACAGTGAAAACTCCTATAAACAAATCAGATAGGCTATGTGGCCCGGTGGCGTTCCATGACGCTAAGAAGCACACGATGACCAGATAAACAAAGCTGGTGGGGAGGATGACTCCATCCATAGCGCATCCCACATCTTGGGCAAATCTTCTGGTGACCTCACCGTGAGCTGTCTACCATCTACAGTGGTAGTTAATCCAAAGGGAAAGAGCCATTTCACAGGGAGCTTCCTCTCCCTTAAGGCATTTGTCAGCGGGCGAAAGGCTCTTCTTTTAGCCCATGTACTTGCCGCTAAGTCCTGGAACAATAAAATTCTGTGGTCATCTAACATGAGGTCACCCCAATCTCTCGCTGCTAATGCCGCAGTGTCCAGGTAGTTCCAGAGAGCACATACCACATCTCTGGGTGGATCAGTAGCTGGTGGTTTCGGCCGCAGGGCTCTATGCGCCCTTTCAATTATAATGGCGTCAGATCGTTCTTTGCCTAAAAGCATCTCAAACACATGGCGCACTGTGGTGGTCAGATCTTATGCGTTGACCGACTCAGGGATCCCTCTCAGTCGGATGTTCTTTATCCGTCCCCTGTTTTATTGGTCTTCCAGGTACAAGAAGGCGTTATTAACCTGTTTACAGACCGAGGCGAGTTGTGACTGCATCCCCACGCTGTGTTACGTCATGAGGGTATGTAAGTCTTCTAAGGCCTCCACTCTGTGCCCCATATGAAGGACCTCTGTCTTAATGTCCGATAATTCTTTTAACACCGGGGTCAAGGCCTTGTCCACCGATTGGGCAAGGGATTGTTGCAAGAAGACCCTGGTTATCGGTAGGGAGTCACGCTCACCCTGTGGCTCGGAGCAGGCATCGGTCTCCTTCAGAGTCGTCTTCCCGCGCCACCTCTGTCAGCGCAGATTGCGCCATCTTCCGCCGCTCTGGCTAAGAAAAGGTCTTCTTATTAAGGAATTTGTTCATGTCACTCTGTGTATTCTTCACTCTTGTGGTACTCTCCACATCTCCTCTTTTCTCTCGTCCTCCACCATGCTCAGTCAGCTCCGCCCCCCTGGATTGGAAAACAATTTAACTGTAGGCCAGTACAGGCCCTAAAAATGAGGCATTCATCTGAAAGAAAAGAACAAGTGATCATGTGGCTGGAGGTACATTAGGCGGTCACTGGATAACAATTTTATTGTAGGCCAGTCGAGTATAGGCCTCAAGCATTAGGCATTCACCGGACAGAAAAGAACAAGCGATTATGTGGCTGGAGGTATATTAGATGGTCAGTAGAGAACAATTTTACTGCAGGTCAGTGGAGTACAGGCCCCAAACATTAGGCATTCACTGGACAGAAAAGAACAAGTGATTATGTGACTGGAGGTATATTAGATGGTCAGTGGATAACAATTTTACTGCAGGCCAGTGGAGTACAGGCCCCAAACATTAGGCATTCACCGGACAAAAAAGAATAAGTGATTATAGCTTGCATCATTCTCAAAGTGCAGTATTTCTAAGTGCACTAGAGATATTCAGGAGACTAACTTAGAGCTTTTCCACTGTAGCAGAACTTCAGCTGTGTTTTTAGTGGCTACTCAGGCACTCTGCTTCAAAACAGCAGAACTTCAGCTGTGTTTTCGGTGGCTACTTAGACACTCTGCTTCAAAACAGGTATTTGTTAGACAGGTTTTTACTATTGTATGATTGCGAATGAGCATAGGGCCATTAAGGTGTTACATTTTTTGTTGGGGGAGGTGCTTTTGTGGGAGTGTGTGTATATATAGCAACATAGTATTAGCTTGCCTAATTATAGCTTGCATCATTCTCAAAGTGAAGCATTTCCAAGTGCACTAGAGATATTTAGGAGACTAACTTAAAGCTTTTCCACTGTAGCAAAACTTCATCTGTGTTTTTGGTGGTTACTCAGACTGCTTCAAAACAGGTAAGGAATTTATTAGACAGTTTTTTGCTATTGTCTAATTGCAAATGAGCATAGGGCCATTAAGGTGTTAAATTTGTTGTTGGGGGAGGAGCTTTTGTGGGAGTGTGTGTGTATACAGTGGGGGAAATAATTATTTGACCCCTCACTGATTTTGTAAGTTTGTCCAATGACAAAGAAATGAAAAGTCTCAGAACAGTATCATTTCAATGGTAGGTTTATTGTAACAGTGGCAGATAGCACATCAAAAGGAAAATCGAAAAAATAACTTTAAATAAAAGATAGCAACTGATTTGCATTTCATTGAGTGAAATAAGTATTTGAACCCTCTAACAAAAAAAGACTTAATACTTGGTGGAAAAACCCTTGTTTGCAAGCACAGAGGTCAAACGTTTCTTGTAATTGATGACCAAGTTTGCGCACATTTTAGGAGGAATGTTGGTCCACTCCTCTTTGCAGATCATCTCTAAATCCCTAAGGTTTCGAGGCTGTCTCTGTGCAACTCTGAGCTTGAGCTCCCTCCATAGGTTTTCGATTGGATTAAGGTCCGGAGACTGACTAGGCCACTCCATGACCTTAATGTGCTTCTTCTTGAGCCACTCCTTTGTTGCCTTTGCTGTATGTTTTGGGTCATTGTCGTGCTGGAACACCCATCCACGACCCATTTTCAGTTTCCTGGCAGAGGGAAGGAGGTTGTCGCTCAGGATTTCACGATACATGGCTCCGTCCATTTTCCCGTTTATGCGAATAAGTTGTCCTGTGCCCTTAGCAGAAAAACACCCCCAAAGCAAAATGTTTCCACCCCCATGCTTGACGGTGGGGACGGTGTTTTGGGGGTCATAGGCAGCATTTTTCTTCCTCCAAACACAGCGAGTTGAGTTAATGCCAAAGAGCTCTATTTTGGTCTCATCAGACCACAGCACCTTCTCCCAGTCACTCTCTGAATCATTCAGGTGTTCATTGGCAAACTTCAGACGGGCCTGCACATGTGCCTTCCTGAGCAGGGGGACCTTGCGAGCCCTGCAGGATTTTAATCCATTGCGGTGTAATGTGTTTCCAATGGTTTTCTTGGTGACTGTGGTCCCTGCTAATTTGAGGTCATTAACTAACTCCTCCCGTGTAGTTCTAGGATGCTTTTTCACCTTTCTCAGAACCATTGACACCCCACGAGGTGAGATCTTGCGTGGAGCCCCAGAGCGAGGTCGATTGATGGTCATTTTGTGCTCCTTCCATTTTCGAACAATCGCACCAACAGTTGTCACCTTCTCTCCCAGCTTCTTGCTAATGGTTTTGTAGCCCATTCCAGCCTTGTGCAGGTCTACAATTTTGTCTCTGACATCCTTGGACAGCTCTTTGGTCTTTCCCATGTTGGAGAGTTTGGAGTCTGCTTGATTGATTGATTCTGTGGACAGGTGTCTTTTATACAGGTGACTAGTTAAGACAGGTGTCCTTAATGAGGGTGACTAATTGAGTAGAAGTGTCTAACCACTCTGTGGGAGCCAGAACTCTTAATGGTTGGTAGGGGTTCAAATACTTATTTCACTCAATGAAATGCAAATCAGTTGCTATCTTTTATTTAAAGTTATTTTTTCGATTTTCCTTTTGATGTGCTATCTGCCACTGTTACAATAAACCTACCATTGAAATGATACTGTTCTGAGACTTTTCATTTCTTTGTCATTGGACAAACTTACAAAATCAGTGAGGGGTCAAATAATTATTTCCCCCACTGTATATAGCAACATAGTATTAGCTTGCATCATTCTCAAAGTGAAGCATTTCTAAGTGCACTAGAGATATTTAGGAGATACTCAGGAGGTTTTCTGGAGGTGGATACAATCTAAAAAAGTAAGATTTGTTTGTTTAAAATCTTTCCCTCTTTAAAATGGCAGACCTGGTTCTGTGCAGGAATTGTTATGCTTTTATTTCATGTTCCACTCTCCGTAATGCAGCAGGAAATAGCATTTTTAAAATCTGAGATTTGTAAATTAACTGTTGTAACGAATACTACGCCTCGTGCCCACTTAACGGCACCTACGTCGAGTTCACGAGACTCGGTATGGTCACGGGTTAACCAAAGCATGACGTTACACCCTCCAGAGGAGCAGGTAAGGTCAGCTTGGTACAGTTTACACAGACACCTCTTGTCCACGCAGGTACAGAGAGGCAACAAGCTGAGAGAGCCATTTCACTGCCGCAGAGAAAACAGCACTGTCTCAGCCTGGGTATCTGCCACCAGCTTCTCGTTTGATATAAGCCTGGTCCGCTAACGGGATTATATAGGGTGAGAAACTAACCCAGGGTAGCTTATAACTAGGCCGGAACACGGACGTGGGGATTCGTGATCGAGATACAAGATGGCACAAGATTAAATTATATATTTTATCACCTTAAGGGCACACTAGATGACACAATATACACAGAGAATATATACAGTGGTCTGAGGTTACAGATGCAGGTCATATAGGTACAACATGGTTAAGCAGAACAATAAGTAAGTTTACCAGATATATGATTCCTTTGTGTAGGGATGAGTTCTTAGCTGTATTCACGTAGGAGGCAGTGATGTCAGCTGGTTGCAGGTCCCTCAAACACATTGCACGATGTGACCCCCGCTTGCTGGGACAAGCCTTTTAACCTGTAGCCGGTCCCTTCCCTCCCGTCCTTTGGGAAGGGTCCATTCCCTCTGCTGGACTGGCTGCAAATGACCCACAAAACCCTTTAGGGTTTATAGCTCCAGTCCATAAGGTCACAGGGAGATGGTTCTGGGACCAACGGATCCGCCTGGGTTCCGGCTACAAATAGAGTCCAAACATGGTGCCACTATTGGGTTTCTGTGGGGAGATATGGATATCTCCCTTCCCTGGCATCCCACCCTCAAACAAAGACCATGGGCATGTTCATCGTGGCCACCGGGAAACAAATATGTATCCGGTTTGCGTCTGCGATGGCCGGGCGATTCATAATTCCTTATGAAATGTAGGTGCCAACATGTCTGGGAGGTATCATTGATCCTGGCAAGGGCTGATACCTCCTGCTGGGGGTTTTCCTGCAGGATCTGTGCTGTCTGATTGGAGGTGTGAAATGTAACCAAATGTGGCCTGCTAGGAGTTTTCTTCTATCTGGCTGCGGCTTTGGAGCTTGATTTCCTCTGCCATCTTTCAGCAAATGGTGGGTGTGAGGACATGGCTGGCAGTAAATATTAATCCATGGGAATGTTTCAATGCCACTGCCACAGAGGCCCCCCTGAAATGGAAGATGGGTTACTGCAAGTTCTGGCAGAGTTAGAGTTGTTAATAGAAGACATGTCCCACAGTCTGTGGCTCTCCATAATTCATTTGCAGCACTTTCAAAGTGCAAGAGCAACATGGAGGATGGCTCCGGCACAGTGGGTGAGGAACAATTATCTCCTATGCCTAAGGTATGCAAGACTGCAGCAAAATACAAAAAGGATAAGGTGAGGACTGATAGTAAGCAGCTGTTGGTGGGCAATTCTATCATAAGAGTTGTGAAAGTTTGAGGAAAATGGTTTTGTGAGAGGTCTTCCTGGTGCTACCGCTAGCAGGGACATACAACGTATCCTTAATATTGTTAAGCAAGCAAAGCAGGAAAGGGAGGTGGATGTTATTTTCCATCTTGGGACAAATGATCTGGCTTGCAATGAGGTTTCAAAGGTGAAGGAAGCTTTTCACACACTTGGCAATGATATACGGGAGGTTGCATCGACTGTTTCATTCTCTGCAGTTTTGCCTGTGCATAACCTTCAGCATGACAGGCAGATGCGTATTAAGAAATTCATTGCATGGCTTGGTGAATGGTGTCTGAACCAAGGGTTTGGCTTTGTGTCTCATGTTAGCTCTAGTTGGAATGGAAAAGAACTGTACAAGAAAGATGGTTTGCATCTTTCTCTCAAGGGAACGAATTTCCTCAGTGAACAGTTAAAAGTATTTGCTAAGGAGCAATTAAACTAGGAAAGGGGGGCAAAAGAGTGAAAATCTAGCAGTCCGACTGCCCCCCGGAACAATGCCAGAGGATGTCAGTAGCACATAGGTTAGGAAATGACAAGCTCAGAGTCTTGTCTACAAATGGTTGCAGTTTAGGGAATAAGATCAATGAACTTGAGTCTATAATGGCATCTGAGAATATAGATTTAGCAGCTGTTACTGAGACATGGTTCATTGAGAGTAATGACTGGGATATAACAATACCAGGGTTCTCTCTATATAGGAAAGACAGGGAAGGCAAGAAGGGGAAGGGGTTACCCTGTATGTGAAATATAGCATAAAATGTAATCTAATACAAGTTAGCGAGACCAATTTAGAGTCAGTTTGGGTTACGTTGCAGCTTGATAATCATAAGGTAACTCATGTAGGTGTGATATATAGACAACCTGGCTAAGACAAAGAATTAGATGACCTACTAGTTGAGGAAATAGCTAAAATGACATTGAAAGGGGCAGTTATCATTATGGGAGACTTTTTGATGTAAACTGGAAAACCAAAATAGCTACAGTAGTTCTGCCAGGAGTACAGATATTCTAAATTCCCTAATGGGATTATCAATACAGCAAGTAGTTGAGGAGCCAACCCGGAAGGAAGCCATTTTAGATTTAGTATTCACAAATGGGAATTTGGTATCTGATATTACTGTAGGGGAAAGCTTGGGATCTAGTGATCACCAGTCAGTGTGGTTTACTATAAGTACAGTGACTGAGTCACACCACACAAAAACAAAAGTTTCAGATTTTAGAAAAACTGACTTTAATGAAATTAGATTAGTGGTATACGAGTCCCTATAAGACTGGAACAGTTTCAATTGAGTTCAGGAGAAATGGGACTACTTAAAAATGGCACTATTGAAGGCAACAGATAATTGCATTAGGCTTGTCAGTAAAAGAAAAAAAGGAAGAGACCACTGTGGTACTCAGCAGAAGTGGCTAAAATAATTGAAAACAAAAATATAGCATTTAGTAATTATAAATAAAACCAAATCGAGGATGACAGGCAAATTTATAAGATTAGGCAGAGAGAGGCAAAACAAGTTATAAGAGCTTCTAAAGCACAGGCAGAAGAGAAATAAGCTCAGTCAGTGAAAAAAGGCGATAAGACATTCTTCCGATACATAAATGAAAATAGGAAACTAAAACAAGGAATTACCAAATTAAAAACAAAAGAAGGAAGGTATATGGAAGAAGATAAAGAACTAGCTGACTTCCTCAATGAATACTTCTGTTCAGTTTTTACAAAGGAAAATGAAGGAAAAGGACCTCAGTTAGGGAGGAAGACTAATCAATCCTTTAATGCATGTGTCTTTACAGAGGAAGAGGTTCTAAGTCAGCTGTCTAAAATTAATACAAATAAGTCACAGGTGCCTGATGGGATACACCTAAAGCTATTAAAAGAGCTTAGCGGTGTACTAGCAAAACTAGAGGTGGGACGAATCCAATTTTTTTCGAATCCGAATCCGAAAAGGTTCTCAAATCTTTTGAATCTCGAATCCTACGAATCCTGTACATAAGAATTGTGTGACCGGTGTAAGAAACAAAGTGATCCAAACACTTATGGGGGGGATCTGTGGATGGCACTGTTATGGTTGATCTGTGGATGGCACTGTTATGGGGGATCTGTGGATGGCACTGTTATGGCGGATCTCTGAATGGCACTTTTATGGGGGATCTCTGAATGGCACTTTTATGGGGGATCTCTGGATGGCACTGTTATGGGGATCTCTGGATGGTACTGTGATGAGGGGGATCTGTGGATGACACATATGTATCTTATGCTATGTGCCATCCACAGATCCCCACCCATAACAGTGTCCCTGCAGTGTTAATGAACCGCAATACAGCGGCTGGGGGCCGGCATCTGGATTAGTAATGACAGTGGGAACCGGTGTAGTCCCTGTATTCTAATGCACCGACCCCGCTCACTGTTGTATAATCTTATTCTTATCTAACCTGAAGGCATTGTTAAAATATAATAATCATTTGTAATCCAGCTGTACTTACAGCTAAGTTCCGTAGCAGGGAGAAGGCAGGCAGGAGGCAGGCCGAGAGGACGGGCACCTGCGCCGCCCACTTTATGAAAGAAGCAGGCGGCGCGAGCGCGTGACGTAGTGAGTGACACGCCGCCCGCCCATCCTCCCGGCCTGCCTCCTGCCTGCCTCCTCCCTGCTACGGAACTTAGCTGTAAGTACAGCTGGATTACAAATGATTATTCTATTTTAACAATGCCTACAGGTTAGATAAGAATATCCTGTTAGATTTGAGGGATTCGTGGATTCGACGGATTCGTCATCCCACCTCTAAGCAAAACCATTAACAGATTTATTTAACCAATCACTGGTAACAGGAGTCATCCCAGAAGATTGGAAATTAGCAAATGTTGTGCCCATTCACAAGAAAGGTAGTAGGGAGGAATTGCGCAATTATAGGGCAGTAAGCCTGACATCAATAGTGGGGAAATTAATGGAAACCATACTTAAGGAGAGGATTGTGGAACATCTAAAAATCCCATTGATTGAAAGATGAAAAACAGTATGGGTTTACTTCAGGGAGATAATGTCAAACTAATCTTATTGATTTTTTTGATTGGGTGACTAAAATAATAGATGGCAGAGGTGCAGTAGACATCGCTTATCTAGACTTTTGATACTGTCCCACATAGAAGGATTATCAATAAATTGCAGTATTTGAGCTTGGTCTCCCATATTGTTGAATGGATTAGGCAGTGGCTGAGGGACAGACACCAGAGGGTTGTAGTGTAATGGTGTACCTTCGGACCATGATCTTGTTACCAGTTGGGTACCTCAGGGATCTGTTGTGGGACCCATATTGTATAATATCTTTATCAGCGAAATTGCAGAAGGCCTCGATGGTAAGGTGTGTCTTTTTGCTGATGACACAAAGATTTGTAACAGGGTTGATGTTCCTGGAGGGATAAACCAAAAGGATTTAGGAAAACAAAAATCTGGAAACTAAAATTTAATGTTGATAAGTGCAAGATAATGCACCTGGGGCGGAAAAACCCAAGAGCAGAATATACAATCTGTGATACAGTCCTAACCTCAGTATCTGAGGAAAGGGATTTAGGGGTCATTATTTCAGAAGACTTAAAGGTAGGCAGACAATGTCATAGAGCAGCAGGAAACGCTAGCAGAATGCTTGGGTATATAGGGAGAGGCATTAACAGTAGAAAGAGGGAGGTGCTCATGCCGCTTTACAGAACACTGGTGAGACCTTTTATGCCGCTGTATATACATACTGTAAGACAAGGACCATTCTTTGTTCTTCGTGGTGTCGGATATGTGTGGGCTGGCATAAGGAAATTCAATTACACGTGGTCGTCACAGGTGTTGAATTCCTCCGAGATCCATGCCTCATTCGTTTTTGGAAATGTGAGCTAGTCCACACGGTCATGACCTAGGCGAGTGCTCTTATCGGTCACGATCCCCCCTGCTGCGCTGAACGTTCTTTCGGACAGGACAGTCGACGAGGGGCAAGCCAAGAGTTCCATGGCAAATTGTGCCAGCTCTGGCCACAGGTCAAGCCTGCACACCCAGTAGTCCAGGGAATCCTCGCTTCTCAGAGCGTCCACATCGGCAGTTAATCCAATGTAGTCGGACACCTGTCGGTCTAGGCGGACAGCTGTCGATGGGTTGGCTGAGAGAACGATCTCATATCCGAAGTGACCAACACATCTTCAAACAGCTCTCTTCTTGCAGGCATGGTAGGATTGATACCCGCACCTGTTTCCCTGTGGGTGGAAATACCTCTGCCAGCGCCCGCAACAGCAGAATGCAGCATCTCTTACAGCAAGGCCTGGAAATGCTGCATTCTGCCATCCCTCTGTGATGCTGGTAACATGTCCACTATTTTGTGTTTGTGTCAAGGGTCTAAGTACGTTGCCTCCCAGAACTGGTTCTTGCCTTCTATGCTTTTTATACGGTGGTCCCTCTTCAAACACTGGAGAATGAAGGCCCCCATTTGCACTAAATTGGAAGCATTGGAGCACCCTGGCTCCAGCTCATCGCCCAGGAGAATGTCATCCTCGGCCTCCTCCCCCCAGCTACAGACAACACCAGGGATCTCCAAAAAGTTTAAAGTCTCCCTCAAAGCCTACTCTTCTTGCTCCTTGTCCTCCCCCCAGCCACCATCCTCCTCTGACGCCTCTTCAGACTCCTGCTGACTTTTCTCAGATGGAGTAGCGCCTGGGAATTTATTCAGAATTTTGACTTCCTCATCTTCCAGCTCCTGCTCCTAGACGGCTTGATCAAAGACATGATGCAATGCACATTCCAGAAAGAAGGTGTAAGGTACGATGTCACTGATGGCGCCCTGGCTGCGACTAACCAGTTTGGTGATCTCATCAAATGGCCGCAGAAGTCTGCATGCCTCACGCATGAGCAGCCACTGGCGCGGTGAAGAGAAACCAAGCTCCCCAGAACCTGTAATGCTGCAGAGTTCGTACAGGTAGTCGTTAACGGCACGATGCTGCTGCAGAAGACTATCAAGCATATACAATGTAGAGTTCCAGCACGTCGGGCTGTCACAAATCAGACGTCTGATGGGCAGGTAGTGTCGCCACTAAACGTCAGCAAGGCGAGCCATGGCCGTGTAAGATCTTCTAAAATGGCCAGAGATTTTCCTGGCCTGCCACAAGATGTCCTGGACCACGGGGTATTTGGTAATGAATCACTGCACGACTAAGTTCAGGACATGTGCCATGCATGCACGTGTGTCATTTTGACCTGTTTCAGCACGCTCAGCAGATTGGCACCGTTGTCGCACACCACTTTACCAACTGTAAAATTCAGCGGGGTTAGCCACTTATCGGCCTGTGACCGCAGAGATGAAATCAGTGCAGGACCGATGTAGATCTTGGCTTCCAGACACAATAGGTTCTGGGGAGCTTGTGGGGTGCAGCGGAAGAGACGGTAGCAGTGGAAAAGGAGGAGTCAGCCGAGGAGGATACGGAGGATGGAGTAGGATGAGGAGAAGAAGAGGCAGGCCTGCATGCAATCAGTGGTGGTAACACCAAATCCACACGGGTGCCACAGGTTACATGCTTGACGGCCGTCAGAAGGTTCACCCAGTGGGCAGTAAAAGTTATGTTCCTTCGCTGCCCGTGTTTCCTAGACCACGTGTCTGTTGTCAGATGTATCTTGGCACCGACACTGTATGCCAGAGATATATTCACTATCCGCTGAACGTGGCCATATAGCTCTGGGATTCCCTTCTGGGAGAAATATTTCCTTCCGGGGACCTTCCATTGCAATGTGCTAATGGTCACACATTTTCTAAAGGCCTCCAGTCCACTAGTTTATATGGAAGTAGTTGGTGAGCTAACAGTTCTGACAAGCCAGCGGCCAGCCATTAGACAAGAGGGTTATCCAGCGTCATCAACTTTTTACGCTCGAACATTTGGGCTATGGAAACCTGCCTTCTGCCAGATGAACGCGACAATGGCATGGTGGAAGGTGGAGGACAAATGGGAGGAGAGAGGAAAATGAGAAGGAGAAGAGGCAGGATGTGGAGAACCGGGAGTTTGGCTTTTCTGGGTTCTGACCTCGTTGCTCCCACTGGGCTCGGTGATGGGAGGCCAGGTGCCTTTTTAAGGTGGCCGCCCTTAGGTGAGTGTTGGGCTTACCACGACTTTTGCATTGACAGCACAGGCTGAAGATGGCAACACTATTGTCAGCAGCTGACACGTTAAAAAAAGCCCACACTGCGGAGCCATGTGCCGGCGTCCTGGGAACGCAAGATGTGACCGTGCATGGTGGACAGCTCGCTCCACTTACATTTGTAGTCTGCTTTTCCTCCTTCTCTTCCCTATCTGCTGCTTTGTATCTCCCTCTGAACTCCCCTCCACTTTCTCTCTTGTGGACACCCACGTGATGTCCATCGACACATTATCATCGTCACCTTCATCACCACTGACATTAGAGATCTCGGAGGTAGGCAGCAACAGCGGGGACCACCCTCCTTGGGCTGATCTGGGTACTGTCGTCAGATCGCTGGGTGGCGGCCGTTGCTACCTCCTCTTCCTCATCCTATGCCAAAAATGGTTGCGCATCGGTAAGGTCTGGGAATGGATTGTAAAATAATTCCTCTGACTCGAGTGGAGGGGCTATGGTGGTGGTGGTGTCTTTGGGGGTGCACACAGCAGAGAGTGGATGGGGAGGATGCAGAAGCGGAAGGCTGAGTGAGCCACTCAACCAACTCTGGTGCGTCCTTTGACGTAATCGCACACACCTTCTCCAACTTTCTGGTGCACCTGCCCGACCCCTACCACCCCTGCGGAACGGCCTGCCTCTTCCTCTGCCTGTCATTTTCTAAATGATCCTGTGCCAAAGTCCCTAGAGAAGAGCAGTATTTGTGAAAGCAGGTATATCGCAGGCATCAATCAGTATTTGGTGGAAGCCGATGTATCACAGGCCTCCATCAATATTTGGTGGAAGCGGGTATATCGCAGCCCTCAATCAGTATTTTGTGGAAGTAGGTATATAGAACCCCTTAATCAGTATTTTGTAGAAGCAGGTATATCGCACCCCTCAATCAGTATTTTGTGGAAACAGGTATATATAACCCCTGAATCAATATTTGGTGGAAGCAGTATATTGCATCCCTCAATCCGTATTTTGTGGAAGCAGTATATCAAACCCCTTAATCAGTATTTTGTGGAAGCAGGTATATTGCACCCCTCAAATTTCTTTTTTTTTGGGGGTAACAGGTATATCACACCCATTGCAAATAGTTGTTCCAATAATGCTTGTCTCTTTCTATACCTACGGTATCGCAGCAGAACCGCACACTACTGCTGCACAATACAAATGCACTATAATATACTTTCTATGTTAGTATATTATAAGTATATCACACCCCTCAGTAAGTCACACCTATCGATAGCACACCAATACCAGTCCTTAACAGGACTTTTGTGGCCCTATTAGCTAGCATTTGGTGTCCCTAACAGCCTGTCCCTGCTCCACAAAGCAACCTCTCCCTACACTGGCAAAACACAGAATGTAAAATGGCTGCCAGATTGGGTTCTGTGATAGGGTGGGGGTGTGTCCATGTGCTGAAACGTCTAAATTGGCTGTCCTGTCCCACCTAAAGGATGTGTCATAGGAAGCAGGTATATCAAACCCCTTAATCAGTATTTTTTGGAAGCAGGTATATAGAACCCCTTAATCAATATTTAGTGGAAGCAGGTATATCGCACCCCTCAATCAGTATTTTGTGGAAGCCGGTGTATCGCAGGCCTCAATCAATATTTGGTGGAAGCAGGTATATCGCACCCTCAAACAGTATTTTGTGGAAACAGGTATATAGTACCCCTGAATCAATATTTGGTGAAAGCAGGTATATCGCACCCCTCAATCAGTATTTTGTGGAAGCCGGTGTATCGCAGGCCTCAATCAATATTTGGTGAAAACAGATATATCGCACCCCTCAATCAGTATTTTGTGGAAGCAAGTATATAGAACCCCTTAATCAGCATTTTGTAGAAGCAGGTATATCGCACCCCTCAATCAGTATTTTGTGGAAACAGGTATATAGAACCCCTGAATCAATATTTGATGGAAGCAGGTATATCGCACCCCTCAATCAGTATTTTGTGGAAGCAGGTATATAGAACCCCTGAATCAATATTTGGTGGAAGCAGGTATATCGCACCCCTCAATCAGTATTTTGTGGAAGCTGGTGTATTGCAGGCCTTAATCAATATTTGGTGGAAGCAGGTATATCGCACCCCTCAATCAGTATTTTGTGGAAGTAGGTATATAGAACCCCTTAATCAGTATTTTGTAGAAGCAGGTATATCGCACCCCTCAATCAGTATTTTGTGGAAACAGGTATATATAACCCCTGAATCAATATTTGGTGGAAGCAGTATATTGCATCCCTCAATCCGTATTTTGTGGAAGCAGTATATCAAACCCCTTAATCAGTATTTTGTGGAAGCAGGTATATTGCACCCCTCAAATTTCTTTTTTTTTGGGGGTAACAGGTATATCACACCCATTGCAAATAGTTGTTCCAATAATGCTTGTCTCTTTCTATACCTACGGTATCGCAGCAGAACCGCACACTACTGCTGCACAATACAAATGCACTATAATATACTTTCTATGTTAGTATATTAGAAGTATATCACACCCCTCAGTAAGTCACACCTATCGATAGCACACCAATACCAGTCCTTAACAGGACTTTTGTGGCCCTATTAGCTAGCATTTGGTGTCCCTAACAGCCTGTCCCTGCTCCACAAAGCAACCTCTCCCTACACTGGCAAAACACAGAATGTAAAATGGCTGCCAGATTGGGTTCTGTGATAGGGTGGGGGTGTGTCCATGTGCTGAAACGTCTAAATTGGCTGTCCTGTCCCACCTAAAGGATGTGTCATAGGTCAAGGTTCGGCGCAATGCAAAAGAATATGGCGCCGGTAGACATCGCCATATGTTTGCATGTTCGGCGAATCGCAAACGAGCAAAGTTCGCCACGAAACGGCCGCTGGCCAAACCGCAAGGCCATCTCTAGTATAGAGGGGTGTTAACAAGTTGGGGGGTGTTCCTGCACAGTCTGACAATGGCAGCACTGATTGGACAGAGTGAGTCTGTGCAAGTACACACCCCAAACTTGTTAACACCCCTCTGTACCCTTAGCAATTTATTCATAACGTCTAGTAGAAATAATAAATGAATGGCACATCATAGTGCCATAAGAATAGATGTTCCAGAGTCATTATTACACGACAAATGCATGAAGCTATTAAACCAGGCATGTCAGGAGTGGTAAAAGATCCTATTTAAGGTGTATCTGTAATTCAGCAAAACTTTTGATATGACATAGTGACATATCAAAGGTTTTGATCAGTGGGGGTCCGAGTGCTGAGACACCCAATAGTCACTAAAATGAGGAGCATTCACACAGTGCTTAAGATTGGCTCAATATGAGATCACCTGCAGCAAGGTGTGAGAGCTCTGTGTGAGAGCTTATAACTTCTAGTTTTAGCAATCGATGGTGTCTCAAAATTTGGACTCCCACCAATCAAAACCTTTGCTGTGCCAACATGACGTATCAAAAGATTAGGTGCACATTAAACGTGGTGAAAAATTGAGCATGTTGAAAAGATGAATAACTTGTTTTAAATATCCAAAATCCAAGCCCATAGCAGAACAGGACACGTGAGCTGGACAATGGACTTTCATAAGACAATATCAGCAGATTCCAGCATCCCATCCACCCACTCAGCCAAGGATCAATCAGCATGCCTGCTTTGCAATGTTTGACAAATATCCAGGTCGGTGCCCATAGCTCTGTGTTCAGTTACATCTTGTCTGCAGAAAGCTAGAGAAAAAGTTTACTTGTATAAGTTCGACACTGTGACATATGGCGTATGAGTTTCTGTCTTCCATTTAGAAGTAACACATCAGGCTGCTGCTATCTTTCTATCTCGCTGACAACAGATATTATGAATCTGTAGAACAGCCAGTAGAACTGTGCGAGAGGGAAAAAAAAGCACAGAATGGAAGGAAAGCAGCCAGGAAAATAAAGACAAGCAGGCAAAGAAAAATTAGAGGCAAAAAATTGAAAAGGACATTTTTTTTTCTCTTTTTACTTATTTTTGGTTTTGTTTTTAGTATGTTGGTCCATCAATTACATCCTTGTTCATTTTTGCTCTTGTATACAAAACTTTGGTGCATACAAGCAGCAAAATCTGTCAACCACTTGTATAGTTTGTATAGTCCTATCATTGAGGACTATGAAACATGTTTTGGGGCCCTTAGTCTTTGATAATGTTTTTTGAGTGAGAATACAGCACAATATTTGGGTCTAAGTGAACCCCTCGATCTTCACAGTACCCCTGATGGTGGGGATAGTCTTTCCCAAGAGGAACACCAGGTCGCTACCTCTTGAGGAGGATAAGCACATGAGGCAGCTGGTCCAGGCGGACCAGGAGGTACCTGAAAAGGTAACAGAGGTAAAGATGTAGTCAGCAGGTCGAGTCCTATCCAGGAGCAACAGTGCAGGACCGAAGGATGAGGCAAAGTCAAACAAGCAATAGGTCAGGGCAGGTGGCACAGGTACAGGTCAGACAATCCGGGTTAGCAACAGGAGAGTCAAGGCAAACAGGCAGGGATCAATCAGGTAGCGGAGTCCAGGAATACAAGTACGAGTCAGGAACACAAGCGGATATCAGGAACCATAGCAGGACACAAGGACCTTGACACTGAGGCATCTCGGAAGGTATCTGAGCCACGTATATATGTGCAGGAGGGCTAGGATTGGTCAGCAAGGTCACATGACCTAACCCATAAAGCACAGGAAGTGACTCGTGCCGGCCCTTAACCCCTTAAGGACTTAGGACGTACCGGTACGGCATGGTTCCCGAATCCTTAAGGACCCATGACGTACCGGTACGTCATGGCTTTAATTTGCTATTCCGGCGCCGCGGGGGTTAATCAGAACGGGATTTCGGCTGAAATCATTCAGCCGGCATCCCGTAACAGTGCAGGGGGGGGTCATTTGACCACCCGTATCGACGATCGCAGAAAACCGCAGGTCAATTCAGACCTGCGGTTTTCTGCGTTTCCGGTCCATTCGGGTGTCCTGTGACCCGATGAACCGGAAAAAGACTGCGATCGGTGGCGTAATTATACACCACCTATCGCAGTCCAAGGATTTGGAGAGGCGGTGCTGGCCCTGGTGCTGAACGCCGCTGTCCAGGGTGCTGATTGGTGCAGGGGAGAGAGGCGCGAGATTCAAACTTCCTGCGCTCCTCTCTCCCCTCCTCTTCCTGTCCAGCACCCTGACCGTGCAGCACCGTCCAGCGTCCAGCTCCTGAGCCCCCCTAATCGTAATCCATCACCCTCCTGCACCCATCGCCACCCAGGTAGGTTAGGGTCAGTGAGGGAGAGGCACCGTTAGGAAGGGAAAGAACGGAAAAGTTAGGAAAAAAAAAAACTTTTACTAAACTTTCTTTTCTTTCTTTCTGATCCATCAGACCCCAGACCCCCCCTGCCTACATGCTAGGGATCCTGTGGCCCACCCTAGTACGAGCCGCCCTGGGGTTCGTACTGGTTTCCCGGCCCACCAAATAAGTCCACCGGAGCCCCCTGCCGATGAACTTAGCTGGTGTCCCCCAGTGGACTTTGAGCCTGAGATTCCGGATTTTGCTGGCAATCCTGGAATCCAGATTCCCACAGTGGGGTTTACTGAAATTGACTATTTTAGGTTTTTTTTCAGTAACCCACTGGTGAATCTGATGGTGGAGCAGACGAATCTGTATGCCCAACAGTTCGTCGCTCAAAACCCAGGCTCATTTTTGGCTAGACCCGGTGGCTGGACGCCGGTCAGTGCAGCCGAGATGAGGACATTTTGGGGCCTCGTGCTGCATATGGGTCTAGTCCAAAAACCCAGTGTCAGACAATACTGGAGTGGGGACGTCCTATACCAGACCCCACTGTACAGTATGGTTATGACACGTCCCCGGTTTGAGGCCATCCGGAAATGTCTGCATTATTCCGATAATGCAGCATGTCCACCCCGAGGTGATCCTGCCTATGACCGGCTGTATAAGATACGGCCGGTCATCGATCACTTTGGGGCCACATTTCAGCAGGCCTACGTACCTGGAAGGGAGGTCGCGGTTGATGAGTCTCTCGTTGCGTTCAAGGGGAGACTCAGTTTCCGCCAATATATTCCCACAAAGCGGGCGAGGTATGGCGTGAAGCTATACAAAATTTGTGAGAGTACCTCAGGGTACACTTACAAATTTCGTGTGTACGAGGGGCGAGATTCCCGGATTCAACCCCCAGAATGTCCCCCCACTCTGGGTGTTACCGGGAAACTCGTGTGGGACCTTATGTACCCACTGCTGGATAACGGTTACCACTTGTACGTGGACAACTTTTATACCAGCATTCCCTTGTTCAGGTCCCTTGCCGCCAGATCCACGTTCGCTTGTGGGACCGTGCGGAAAAATCAACGCGGCCTCCCTGCCCACCCCCTCCAGGTACCTATCCCCAGGGGTGAGACCCGTGCACTTACCAGTGGAAACCTGTTGCTGGTCAGATATAAGGACAAGAGGGATGTCCTTATGCTGTCCACAATCCACGGTAACAGCACCACCCCAGTCCCTGTGTGAGGTACCGCGGCAACGGTCCTCAAGCCCGATTGTATCGTCGACTACAATCGGTATATGGGAGGAGTTGATCTCTCTGATCAAGTCCTCAAGCCATATAATGCCATGCGCAAAACCCGGGCATGGTACAAAAAAGTTGCGGTCTACTTGGTACAGGTTGCCATGTACAACTCTTTTGTACTATCCCGAAGCGCTGGCAGCACAGGGACATTCCTCCAATTCTATGAGGCAGTCCTCAAAGACCTGATCTTTTCAGACCGGGAAAGAGCAGGCCGGAGTACCTCGGGAATTGGAGGCGCCCGGATCGTCCCTGGCCAACACTTTCCAGGTGTGGTCCCCCATACTGGAAAGAAGGGACGAACCCAAAAAAGATGCAGAGTGTGTCACAAGAGGGGGATACGGAAGGACACCACTACTCAGTGTGACACGTGCCCCGATCATCCGGGCCTCTGCATTATCAATTGCTTCAGGGAGTATCACACTTCCATGGAGTACTAAATTTTTATAATCCCCAACAGTCCACTAGAGAACATAAAAAACTATGGCTCTCAGACTTTGGAGACACGGAAACAATTTTTTTCCCCCCAAAAAATATTAGTTTTAGAGCAGGCATCCTCAAACTGCGGCCCTCCAGATGTTGTAAAACTATAACTCCCAGCATGCCCAGACAACCTACAGCCATCAGCAGGGCATGGTGGGAATTGTAGTTTTACAACATCTGGAGGGCCGCAGTTTTTAGGATGCCTGCTTAGTGTCTCCAAAGTCTGAGAGCCATACATATTGGGCATCGTCGCGTGCGTAAAAGTCGTCGCTATAAAAATAACTTTTGACCAAACGCCTCGGATGAACGGTGTTAAAAATATAAAATAAAAACGGTGCCAAAACACCCATTTTTGGGCAAAATTTCCATTTGAATCCTTTTTGCCGGTAATAAAGCAAGGGTTAACAGCCAAACAAAACTCAATATTTATGGCCCTGATTCTGTAGTTTGCAGAAACACCCCATATGTGGTCGTAAATGGTTATATAGCCGCACGGCAGGGCATAGAACGAAGGGAACTCCATACGGTTTCTGGAAGGCAGATTTTGATGGACAGTTTTTTTTTTGACACCATGTCCCATTAGAAGCCCCCCCTGATGTAGCCTAGACTAGAAACTCCAAAAAAGTGACCCCATCTAAGAAACTACACCCCTCAAGGTATTCAAAAGTTACTTTACAAACTATGTTAACCCTTTAGGTGTTCCACAAAACTAAATAGCGAATGTAGAAACAATTTTTAAATTTTTTTTTTTGTTACATTGCCTCAAAAAAGAGTAATGAAGAGCAACCAAAAATCATATTTACCCCTAAAATAGTCCCAAAACAACAACCACCTGATCCCGTAGTTTCCTAGATGGGGTCACTTTTATGGAGTTTCTACTCTAGGGGTGCATCAGGGGGCTTGAAAGGGTACATGGTGTAAATAAACCAGTCCAGCAAAATCTGCCTTCCAAAAACCATATGACGTTCCCCTTCTTCTATGTCCTGCCGTTTAGCCAAATAGTAGTTTACGACCACATATGGGGTGTTTTTGCAAACTACAGAATCAGGGCAACCCATTTTAAGTTTTGTTTGGCAGTTAACCCTTGTTTTACTCCTGGAATAAATTGATTATATTGGAAAATTTTCCAAAAAATAGAAATTTCTAAATTGTTTCTCCATCTGCCATTAACTCTTGTGGAACACCTAAAGGGTTAACAAAGTTTGTAAACCCAGTTTTGAATACCTTGAGGGGTGTACTTTCTTAGATGGAGTCACTTTTTTGAAATTTCTATTCTAGGGGTGCAACAGGGGGCTTCAAATGGGACATGGTATAAACAAAACCAGTCCTGCAAAATCTGCCTTCCAAAACCCATATGGTGTTCCCCTCCTTCTATGTGCTCCCGTTTGGCCAAACAGTAGTTTACGACCACATATGGGGTGTTTTTGCAAACTACAGAATCAGGGCAACCCATTTTGAGTTTTGTTTGGCAGTTAACCCCTGTTTTACTCCTGGAAAAAATTGATTATATTGGAAAATTTTCCAAAAAATTGAAATTTCTAAATTGTTTCTCCATCTGCCAATAACTCTTGTGGAGCACCTAAAGGGTTAACAAAGTTTGTAAACCCAGTTTTGAATACCTTGAGGGGTGTACTTTCTTAGATGGAGTCACTTTTTTGAAATTTCTATTCTAGGGGTGCAACAGGGGGCTTCAAATGGGACATGGTATAAACAAAACCAGTCCTGCAAAATCTGCCTTCCAAAACCCATATGGTGTTCCCCTCCTTCTATGTGCTCCCGTTTGGCCAAACAGTAGTTTACGACCACATATGGGGTGTTTTTGCAAACTACAGAATCAGGGCAACCCATTTTGAGTTTTGTTTGGCAGTTAACCCCTGTTTTACTCCTGGAAAAAATTGATTATATTGGAAAATTTTCCAAAAAATTGAAATTTCTAAATTGTTTCTCCATCTGCCAATAACTCTTGTGGAGCACCTAAAGGGTTAACAAAGTTTGTAAACCCAGTTTTGAATACCTTGAGGGGTGTACTTTCTTAGATGGAGTCACTTTTTTTAAATTTCTATTCTAGGGGTGCAACAGGGGGCTTCAAATGGGACATGGTATAAACAAAACCAGTCCTGCAAAATCTGCCTTCCAAAACCCATATGGTGTTCCCCTCCTTCTATGTGCTCCCGTTTGGCCAAACAGTAGTTTACGACCACATATGGGGTGTTTTTGCAAACTACAGAATCAGGGCAACCCATTTTGAGTTTTGTTTGGCAGTTAGCCCCTGTTTTACTCCTGGAAAAAATTGATTATATTGGAAAATTTTCCAAAAAATTGAAATTTCTAAATTGTTTCTCCATCTGCCAATAACTCTTGTGGAGCACCTAAAGGGTTAACAAAGTTTGTAAACCCAGTTTTGAATACCTTGAGGGGTGTACTTTCTTAGATGGAGTCACTTTTTTGAAATTTCTATTCTAGGGGTGCAACAGGGGGCTTCAAATGGGACATGGTATAAACAAAACCAGTCCTGCAAAATCTGCCTTCCAAAACCCATATGGTGTTCCCCTTCTTCTATGTGCTCCCGTTCGGCCAAACAGTAGTTTACGACCACATATGGGGTGTTTCTGCAAACTACAGAATCGGGGCAACCCATTTTGAGTTTTGTTTGGCAGTTAACCCTTGTTTTACTCCTGGAAAAAAATTATTATATTGGAAAATTTTCCCAAAAATTGAAATTTCAAAATTGTTTCTCCATCTGCCATTAACTCTTGTGGAAGACCTAAAGGGTTAATAAAGTTTGAAAAAACAGTTTTGAATACCTTGAGGGGTGTAGTTTCTAGAATGGGGTCATTTTTGGGAGGTTTCTATTATCTAAGCCTCACAATATGACTTTAAACCTGAACTGGTCCATAAAAAGTGGGATTTTGAAGATTTCTGAAAATTTCAAAATTTGCTTCTAAACTTCTAAGCCTTGTAACATCCCCAAAAAATAAAATATCATTCCCAAAATGCTGCAAACATGAAGTAGACATATGGGGAATGTAAAGTCATCACAATTTTTGGGGGTATTACTATGTATTACAGAGGTAGAGAAACTGAAACTTTGAAATTTGCTAATTTTTCAAAATTTTCGGTAAAAATTGTATTTTTTTATGCAAAAAAATTAAATTTTTTGACCCAATTTTAGCAGTGTCATGAAGTACAATATGTGACGAAAAAACTATCTCAGAACGGCCTGGGTAAGTCAAAGCGTTTTAAAGTTATGAGCACTTAAAGTGACACTGGTCAGATTTGCAAAAAATGGCCAAGTCCTTAAGGTGAAATAGGGCCGAGTCCTTAAGGGGTTAAGGAAGTGCTGCAGTAAACAAGCAGCAAGCATGCTGTGGCCAGGGCTGAGAGGAAACTGTGGAGCAGATCTCAGAACAACAGTACCTACACAGTCAG
Organism: Bufo bufo; assembly: GCF_905171765.1. Taxonomy (NCBI): domain Eukaryota; kingdom Metazoa; phylum Chordata; class Amphibia; order Anura; family Bufonidae; genus Bufo; species Bufo bufo. Next base: position 746,725,399 of record NC_053389.1, on the reverse strand, counting down.
AGCCCAGGACTGCAGCGGTGAATGGGAAGCACTAGTAGCAGATCACCACTGAACACGGCGCCCGGGACCGCGGCGGTAAGGAGGGGAACAGCGGCGCATTGCAGCCTCTGTTACAATACACCCCCTTACATTCCCTCTTGAGTCCACAAAGAGACATAAACCTTTTTATCAAGTTCGGAGCATGTTCTCTTCTGGTTCCCAAGACCTCTCCTCAGGACCAAAACCCTTCCAGTCCACAAGATAGTAGCTTTTCTTGCCACGCTTCTTGATGTCCAGGATGTGACCTCAAATATCTCGTCAGAATGTTCAGATACCGGAGTTGGAGTAGAGGGAGCCGTTAAGAAGTGATTAAGGACTACTTGTTTTAGTAAGGACAGATGGAAGGCATTAGGAATACACAGAGAGAGAGGCAGACGTAACTTATATGTCACTTTGTTGATCCTCCTCAATATTTCAAAGGGTCCAAGGAACCTAGGAGCAAACTTGAAACTGGGAACCCTTAAGCGGATGTTTTTAAGGAGAGCCATACCTTATCTCCAGATGAGAACTGAGGCGGTTTCCTTCTTCTCTTGCTGCATTCACTTTAATGCGCATCACCGATTTGTTGATGCAGTCCTTGGTGTCACGCCAAATCTTCAAAAAAATCCCTACAAGAGGAATCCGCAGCTGGTATGTAGGAACAGGGAGAGGAGTACGAGGGTGTTCTCCATAAACAACAATAAATGGAGGGGATCCAGTAGACTCACTAGAGTGGTTGTTATAGGAGAATTCAGCCCAAGGCAGCAATTGTACCGAGTTGTCGTGTTGGGCTGAAACAAAATACCAGAGATAGTTCTCTAATATTTGATTGACCCGATCTACTTGCATGTTGGTCTGGGGATGATAACTGGAAGAGAAGTCCAGCTCAATTTCGAGCAGCCGGCAAAGAGCTCTCCAGAGCTTAGAGGTAAAAATTTGATTCTGAACAAATGTGAATTTCCTTGCGCTTCGTGGTAACGAATCACAATTTTTCCTAAGATGGCAGCCAGCCAGCTTAAATGGCGGCTACATGTGTGAGGACATGGGACAAGGAACTCTAGGAAGGCGGGATGACCCATGCATGCAGCCAATCAGCAGCCAGCTGGGTGATGTCACAGCCCTATAAATACGGCGGCCATCTTAGAGTCTGCCATTCACTATCATACTTTGTTCAGTGACAGATGTGTATGCAGGCGCTAGGGAGAGTGAAAGAAAAATGAATTGTTAAAAAAAAAAAGGAAAGAAGCGATATACTAGTGCAGGAAAAGGATAGTGAGAGGAATCATTTCACAGGCAGGGAGAGACGTGTGCAGATGCTAGGGAGAGTCATAGGAAAAAAGTGATTTACAAGGGCAGGGAAACATTACTTGGGGGATCCAGATAGTCTCATAATACAGCTCTGTCATTCCAGCAATTAGTTATTGGGGTGCAAGTGCTATGTTGAAAAGCCTTTAGTGGCTTTTATCTGTGGAAAAAGATAAATATATACGCAAGTTACTTTTGCTGTTAACTGCGCTGATATCATTTAGTGGCCTATTCAATACAATACAAGAAATATTTACGCAGGTCACTTTTGTTGTTATTTGCGCTAAAAGCGTTTATTGCCATATTTCTAGAGAAAAAGAGAAAAATAGACTAAGTTCACATTTGCTGTTATTTGCGCTAAAAGCATTTCTTGTCGTATTTCACTACAATACGAGAATAATAGACGCAGTTCACATTTGGTGTTATTTGCGGTAAAAGTGTTTATTGCCATATTTCTAGAGAAAAAGAGAAAAATAGACTAAGTTCACATTTGCTGTTATTTGACCTAAAAGCATTTATTGTCATATTTCACTACAATACCAGAAAAATTGATGCAGTTCAAATTTGGTGTTATTTGCGCTGAAAGCGTTTCTTGTCATATTTCACTACAATACAAGAAAAATAGACACAGTTCACATTTGGTGTTATTTGCGATAAAAGCATTTATTGTCATATTTCTAAAGAAAAAGAGAAAATATTCGCAGTTCACTCTTTCTGTTATTTACTTAGAAATCGTTTAGTGGCCTATTTTAGTCCTATATGAGAAATATATACACAGTTCACTTTACTTTTGCTGTTATTTACGCTGAAATAGTTTAGTTGCCAATTTCAAATCCTTTAGTTGCCTATCTCAGTAAAAAAAGAAAAATGTATTTGCCGCTTTTAGGGATGTTTTAATTTGAATTACATTTATTTAGTTCAGATAAAAGTATGTCTGACAGAGAAGTGCCAGGCCCTGCACAGGGGAGTGTCAGAGGCATAAATGATTCTGGCGCAGGCACAGGTCGCAGCAGAGTAAGGGGGCGTGGCAGCAGGGGTTTCTTCCCGAGGCCTCAGGTCTACATATAAGCTAGCGGTCGTGTCTTGACCAGCAACCCAGTGGTTCTTGATTGGTTGACTGGATCTTTTACTTTGTCGCAAGTGACAGCAGCACCAGCAGCCTGAGTCTAAAGTCACTGATGAGCAGCTTTCTTCACCCGCATAGTAAAGAAACTACTCACCAGCAGCAGCAGCAGCAGGTAGACCTGGAGCAGGACCTGAACCAGCAGGTGGTGGCATACTTTGACAGCACTCTGCCAGCCTTCATAGAAGATCCGCTGGACTACTGGACAGCCAAACTGGATTTGTGGCCGCAACTGGCGAAGTTTGCCCTGGAAAAGCTGTCCTATCCGGCCAGTAGTGTGGCAACAGAGCGGGTGTTTAGTGCAGCGGGGGCCATAGTTACCCCAAGAAGAACCCGCCAAGAAGAACTAGTGTTGATCGAGCATGTTCGGCCGAACACTAGTTCGGCTTGTGCATCTCGATGCTCGGCACATGGTGTTATTCGGCCGAATACCACATGTGCTCGAGCGCAATACTCGAGTCTCCTCCCCAGACGTTTGTTGGCTGCTATGCAGCCAAAAAACTTACAGGTAAGTACTGCCCTTCACTGTAATGCCGTAGCCATGTTGGTCTCTGGCATTACAGTGATTGTGTCACGGGGTGCCGAAGGTGCACTCGGTCCCCCATTTCCCGCAGACCTGTTGCTTAGCTTTGGGAATGAGGATCTGTGTTTGACCTCATTCCCAGGGCGGCTTTACTAGCTGGGTGGTTCCCTGCTCCTAGTCTGCCTTGAGCGCCGAGCCAGACAGGGCCCTGGTAGCCGAGATGGCTCTTAGGGCACTGGTTTAGGGCCATCTCCCTGCGGAGGAGTATTGCACCCAATTCAGACGGTGGTGTGTCCCCTCAGGATGGAATGAACCAGCCCTGAGGAGTCAGTTTAGGTCTGGTCTGTCTGATAATTTAAAAGATCTATTAATCAGTTATCAAATTCCAGAGACCTTAGAGGAGATGATGACCCTAGTTGTCCGACTTGACCGACGAGTTAGAGAGAGACGACAAGAACGACAGTTCTGTTCTCAGATGGTGGTCCAGCCAGAGGCCTTTTCCAGGGACAACACTGAGGTCTCCACCGAGGAACCCATGCAGGTTGGCATGACCCGGGGTAATCTTCGTCGCAGACGCGGAGAGTGCTTTTACTGTGGAGATCCTGGCCATTGGATCAACAAGTGTCCTAAGAGGGTCCTCTCTGACAAGTCTCCTAAGGCAGGACAACCTAAAGACCAGGTACACCCTGATTTTTCTAAATATAAGCTCTTGGTACCCATAACAATTTCTCTGGGGGTTAATAAGTGGCCGGGTAAGGCCTTTATTGATTCCGGTTCAGCGGCCAGCTTTATTGACTTTGAATTTGCTAGTAAATTGGGTATTTCTGATTGGTGGTACGGTGAGGTCATGTACCTCTGAAATTTCTCTGACCGTGGGTGTGTGCCACTCTGAGAGATGTTCCCTTTTAGTCCTGGAGAACCTACCGGTTGAGGTGGTACTGGGGTTGCCTTGGCTCCGTTTACATAACCCCACAATTGATTGGTCCAAAGGAGAGTTGGTGAAATGGGGACCAAAGTGTGACTCATGCTTGTCCGTGGTCCAGGCTGGGGTTTCAGTAAGGTCTAATACATTACCCTCAGTTATTAAAGAAATTTCTGATGTATTCTCATCCCCTACTCCAGAGGTTCTACCCCCCCATAGACCTTATGATTGCGCCATAGAGCTAATAGAGGGTGCCGAATTTCCGAATTTATAATCTTTCAGGGCCCGAACGCAAGGCTATGGAATATTATATTAAGGAGAGCATTGCTAAAGAGCATATTAGACCTTCAATCTCTCCTATGGGAGCAGGGTTTTTCTTTGTTAAAAAGAAGGATGGTGGTCTTAGGCCTTGTATTGATTACCGGAGATTGAATAAGATCACTGTCCAAAATAGATACTCTCTCCCATTGATTCCGGAATTATTTAACCAGGTTCTGGGGGCAACCTGGTTTTCCAAGATTGACCTGAAAGGCGCATACAATCTAATCCGAATCAAGGAGGGAGACGAATGGAAGACAGCGTTCAATACTCCGATAGGACACTTTGAATATCAGGTGATGCCTTTTGGACTCAGCAATGCCCCAGCTGTGTTCCAAAACTTAATGAACGATATTCTCAGGGAGTTCTTAGGTAAATTTATTATTGTCTATCTTGATGACATTTTGATATTCTCTCCAGATTTCGAATCTCATGTGTCTCATGTCAAACAAGTATTAGAGGTGTTGAGGGAGAACCAGCTATCCGCTAAGCAAGAGAAATGTGTCTTTGGTGTACAGGAGATACTGTTTCTAGGGCATGTTTTGACTCCTCACGCCTTTAAGATGGATCCTGGTAAGGTTTTAGCAATTAAGGAATGGGTAAGGCCTTCATCCTTAAAGGCTTTACAACGGTTTTTGGGTTTCTCTAATTACTATCGTAAATTTATCCAGAATTTTTCTGTAATTGCTAAGCCATTGACCGACCTTACTAAGAAAGGGCGGATTTGGAGAATTGGTCTACCAAGACCATCTCTTCATTTGAAACCTTTAAAAAAGGCATTTAGTAGCGCTCCCATTCTGATCCAGCCTGATCAGGAGAAACCTTTTATTGTGGAGGTGGATGCGTCCGAGGACGGCGCAGGAGCAGTCCTTTCGCAAGGTCCTGCTAGCCTCACTAACCTGAGACCGTGTGCCTTCTTCTCCAGGAAATTCTCTCCCACGGAGAGAAACTACGACGTAGGGAATAGGGAGCTGCTGGCTATTAAATGGGCATTTGAGGAGTGGAGGCATTTTTTGGAGGGGGCAAGGGATCGAGTAACTGTTGTCACTGATCATAAAAACCTAATGTTTCTCGAGTCAGCTAAGAGGTTGAATCCCCGACAAGCCCGATGGGCTCTGTTTTTTACCCGTTTTGATTCCTCCATTACGTTCAGGCCGGGAAGTAAAAATGTGAAAGCAGACGCATTATCTCAGAGCTTCCATGCTTTTCAACCCACTGAGACGCCGCCTGAATCCATCCTACCAGCAAACATCTTCTTAGCAGCTCTAACCCAGGATATCTCGGCTCGCATTAAGGCTGAACAACATCTGGCACCGGGATCCACCCCAACAGATAAGTTGTTTGTTCTCGTACAATTTCGTCTCCAGCTGTTGGGGGAGTGTCACGATTCTGCCTTTTGTGGACATCCGGGTGTTGAGGGCACTAAGGATCTGGTTTCTAGATCTTATTGGTGGCCCACTCTGACCAAGTCCTACGTGTCAGCCTGTGAGGTTTGTGCCAGGTCTAAGACACCTAGGACTCGCCCTGCTGGTAACCTACGACCCCTACTCATTCCCAGTAGACCCTGGTCCCATATCTCGATGGACTTTATAACTGACCTACCGCTGGCGGAGGGTAAGACTGTGGTTTGGGTAGTGGTCGATAGGTTTAGCAAGATGGTTCATTTCATTCCCCTGTCTAAACTTCCGAATGCTAAAACCCTGGCGTCTATTTTTGTGAGAGAGATTGTTCGTTTACATGGCATCCCGGAAAATATTGTTTCTGACAGGGGTGTGCAGTTTGTGTCCAAATTCTGGAGGGCCTTCTGTCAACGATGTAAAATTTCATTGTCTTTTTCTTCCGCCTACCATCCTGAGAGTAATGTGCAGACTGAACGCCTTAATCAGTCTGTGGAACAATTCTTGAGGTTGTATGTTGCTGATGACCAGCAATTATGGGTCAAATTCCTTCCGTTGGCTGAATTTGCTTTGAATAACCGTGTCAATTCTTCTGCTGGGGTCTCCTCTTTCTTTTGTAACCATGGTTTTCATCCCCGTTTTCATTCTGGGTCGTCCGTCTCCTCCTCTAACCCTGAAGCGGATAAACTCTCCTCCGAACTGTGCACAGTTTGGGCCCGGGTTCAATCGAACCTAGAAAAGGCTCAATGTTCTCAAAAACTCAAGGCCGATAGGAGACGTTCAAGGGGGGTAAACTTTCAGGTTGGGGATAAAGTATGGTTGTCTTCCAAGAATCTATCTCTCAAGGTAACTTCTAAAAAATTTGCTCCTCGTTTTATTGGACCATATAAGATCACGGAAGTGATTAACTCGGTATCTTTTAGGTTGGAGCTGCCCGAGTCATTCCACATTCATAATGTGTTCCTTAAATCTCTGCTTAAAAAATATTTTGAACCGGTAGTACCATCAAAAGCCTCGCCTCCGCTGGTTCTTGTTAATGATGCTGTCGAGTATGTGGTGTCTAAAATAGTGGATGTCAGAAAGGTGCGTAATTCCTTGCAGTACCTGATTCACTGGAAGGGGTATGGACCTGAAGAGAGATCTTGGGTACCTGCCAGGGAGGTTCATGCTCCTAGACTTGTTCGTAAATTTCATTTAGAACACCCTGAAAAGCCATCGCCTGAAGTCTTGGGTCCGGTGGCCCCTCGTAAAAGGCGGGGTACTGTCACGGGTTTCTGAAAGTGCACTCGGTCCCCCATTTCCCGCAGACCTGTTGCTTAGCTTTGGGAATGAGGATCTGTGTTTGACCTCATTCCCAGGGCGGCTTTACTAGCTGGGTGGTTCCCTGCTCCTAGTCTGCCTTGAGCGCCGAGCTGATCACTCTGTGCTCGACTGGTTGGTCTGTCGGTCATGTGACACTGGCCAAGTCACATGACCCTCACTCCCCACTATAAATACAGGCAGCCTGCTGGCTACAGGTTGCCTGTTAATTTCTAGGTTCCTGGCTATTTGTTGGACTACTGAATACTTACCTGATCCTGTTCCCTGACGATCCTTTGCCTGCTCCTCCTGTACTGCGCATCCGTCCTGGTATTGTGACCTCGGCTCCCACCTGACTACTCTCTTAGGACTCCTCTTGTACTTCTCTGCTCTCCTGGTACTTGACCCCGGATTCTCCTGATCATTCTTTGCTTAATCCTTTGTACTGCTTAGCTTTCTTGGTTCTGACCCGGTCCGTTCATGTTCCGTATTTTGTCTTGTCTGTCTTCCCTGCACATATCCTAAGTTAGGGACTGTCGTCCAGTTGTACCCTGTCATCAGGACTCGTGAGGCAAGTAGGCAGGGCCAGGGGTGAGGGTGGAGCTCAGTGGTCACTATCCTTCCCCCTGTGTGTGTGTGGACGGGACTGTTACAGATTGTCTGGCCGGAACGTGTCATCGGGTGCTATATAACACCCGATGACACGTGTTCGGCTCAGTGTTAGTATGGGAGAGCTGTGCTGAAGAAGGGAAAGATAGTGTAGGGAGTAAAATTTTATTTTTTTCAGTTGAAGATCTTGTCAGAGACCCAAAAGTCCTTTTAAGGACTATTGTTTTGTGTGGCAGCAGCAATATATATTTTTAGCGCAACCTGTGCTAAATTGCTAAAACTTTACAGACGCAAAAGTCCTTTTAAGGACTGTTGTGTGTGGCAGCAATATCTATTTTTAGCGCATCCTGCGCTAAATAGCATGCAATAGTTAGGCTGCTGCAGACAGCAACATTATCTGCGCTACATCTCCTGTGTAACGTGTGTGCATTCCAAAAATTTCTGTGACGTCCAGTGTACTTTTTCCGTAAATGGTGTCCGCTGCGGACAGTGACATTAGCTGCGCTAAATCTCCTATGTAACGTTTCCACATCCCAAATACCTGTGACATTCCCTGTAATTTTATATTAGCCGCTGCTGACATCAGCGACATTATCTGCGGTATTTCTCCTGTGTAACATTTCCACATCCAAAATACCTGTGACATTCCCTGTAATTTTATATTAGCCGCTGCTGACATCCGTGACATTATCTGCAGTATTTCTCCTGTGCAAAAGTTTCGACATCCTAAATACCTGTGACATTCCCTGTAATTTTTTATTAGCCGCTGGTGACATCAGCGACATTATCTGCGGTATTTCTCCTGTGTAATGTTTCCACATCCCAAATACCTGTGACATTCCCTGTAATTTTATATTAGCCACTGGTGACATCAGCGACAGTACCTGGGGTACATTTCCTGTGTAATGTTTCCACATCCCAAATACCTATGACATTCCCTGTAATTTTTTATTAGCCGCTGGTAACATCAGCGACATTATCTGCAGTATTTCTCCTGTGTGACGTTTCCACATCCCAAATACCTGTGACATTCCCTGTAATTTATTATTAGCCGCTGGTGACATCAGCGACATTACCTGGGGTACATCTCTTGTGTAACGTTTCCACATCCTAAATACCTGTGACAGTCCCTATAATTTTTTATTAGCCGCTGCTAACATCAGCGACATTTTCTGCGGTATATCTCCTGTGTGATGTTTCCACATCCCAAATACCTGTGACATTCGATGTCATTTTTTATTAGCCGCTGCTAACATCAGCGACATTATCTGCTGTATATCTCCTGTGGGAAGTTTCCACATCCCAAATACCTTTTTTTATTTTTTTGCGCATACACCTACAAATCCTACGCTACTGTACCTGTGACATACTTTTATATATGACATATAACATTTAATATAAAAAAGGCGAGCAGTATGGGACAGGGAAGTAGCCGTGATGCTGATGGTGCACGCAGAGGACCTAGCTTCATGTCCCAGTTTGCAGGGAGGCGCAGGACAACGCTCTCAAAATCAGACCAGTGCAACCAGGTGGTCAGTTGGATTGCAGCAGATAATGCTTCCAGTCGGTTAAGCACCACCCTGTCTTCCACTAAGTCTAGTCTCAGTAGCCAATATTCTGGTCAACACAATCATCCCCCTGATCCTCCTTCTTCCCACCATGGAGAGTCTTGCCAAACAAGTGATCCCATACTAGGATATTCCGAGGAGCTCTTTTCATCGCCATTTCTCGATTTGTCCCTCTCGCCATATGGCATTACTTCATTTGGGCCTCTCAACAAGCCCACTTGAAGAGGGACATGAGATCTTGTGCCCTGATTCCCAACCTCTTGCGCATTCACAGTCATAAGAAGATGACGGTGGGGAATGGCAATTAGTGTTTCACGAGGTGGATGATGATGATGAGACACAGTTGCCAATAACTGAGGTTGTTGTTAGGTCAACAAGTCAGGAGAATGAGGAAGAGTGAGGAAGTGGAAGAGGAGGTGATGGACAATGAAGTCACTGACCCAACCTGGGAAGCTGACAAGCCAAGCAAGGACAGCAGTACAGAGAGGGAGGGATCCGCAGCACCGCAACAGGCTGGAAGAGGCACTGTGGTGGCAAAAAGGAGAAAGCGGGCCACACCAAACAGGCCCGCAACTGTTCCCCGGAGCACACCCTTGTGGAAATCTCCCTTGACAAGGGGTAGGTGTTTGAGGAAAGTGCAGACAACAAAAGAATTGTAATTTGCAACCTGTGCCATGCAAAATTGAGCAGGGGCGTGAACACTAGCAACCTCACCACCACCAGCATGATCCGCCACATGTCATCAAAGCACCGTAATAGGTGGGCGGAACACCTGGGTCCACAATCTGTGTCTGCGGGTCACAATACTGCTGTCACGGCAGTTGGGGGTAAGAGGAACACCAAGTAAACAAACAGCAACAGGCACCAAAGCTAGGGAGGAGGCAATGGTAACCTCCTAACACTTATTGAGCCTCTCCCTGACTGTTGACAGTATGAGCAAGTCCTGATAGTCAACAAACTCATACGCTGGAACCTAAGCCCTGCTGACACTGAAGCAAACCCTCACTTAGGGAGCGGGGAATGAGAAAGCCAGTACCTTTGACCGTTAAGGGACCAGCATCTCCCTGAGACCTAGAAGCAACACACGCACAAAGGGGAGAATAGGAGGACTTAGCTTGAGATGAGCGGGAAGTAGAGAATCCACAAACAACCTGAATAGAACTCCAGAAGGAAAATATCAACCGCAAAGTCAGCAGTAAGAGGCAGACTTAAATAGAGCCTCTTAAACAGCTAACGAGCAGAACCTATAGAGAGGTGGGATCCTGCCCACAACAACAAACAGAAGGGAAACACAAAAGTCTATCCGATCTTCTCAGATCTCTCACAGGGCAGGCAGTGACAACTGCCTCCTCTTCCCGTGTGTTACGTGCTGGCCAATCCCCTGCACCAGGACCTTCGCAAGCACCATCAGCGACCACATCCATTTCCGTGTCCCAGCGCAGCGTACAAATGTCCTTACCCCAGGCATTTGAATGCAAGCACAAAAATATCCAGCAACCCACCCACAGGCCATAGTACTAAATGCGCAACTTTCCAAATTACTGGCCCTGAAAATGTTGCCATTTAGGCTTGTGGACACTGAGACCTTCGCAGCCTGATGTCGGCGGTCGTCCCTTGTTACGCAGTCCCCAGCCGCCACTATTTTTCACACATACTCATGAAAAACTTACACCAGCATGTGTCCCGTAACATCACCTGTGCCCTGACCAACGCAGTTACTGGGAAGGTCCTCTTAACCACTGACAAGTGCTTTCGGCCAGGGACGCTAAATTTCCCTGACGGCACACTGAGTGAACGTTGTGGAGGCCAGGAGCGAGTCGTACCCTGGGATGGCACAGGTGCTACCGACAACAAGGATTGCGGGCCCTAATTCCATCAGGGTTTCCGCCACCACCTACATCAGTGGCTCAAAACCCCACTTCTCCTCCACCGCCTCCTCCTCCACTTCCACCTCAAAATAATCCTCTTGCAGCACCAGTCAGCCATCAGTCGGTAGCTGGAAGCAGTGTAGCACTGCAGCGGGGAAGCAGCAACAGGCAGTGCTTAAGCTAATCTGCTTAGGTGACAAACAGCACACCAGAGCTGTGTCAGGGGATAAGAGACCAGACTTAGCTGTGGCTCTCGCCACTCAACTTAGGAACAGACATGGTTGTGTCTGATAATGGCCGTAACTTGATGGCGGCTTTGGAGCTCGGCAAGCTCACACACATCCCATACCTAGCCCAGATCTTCATCTTAGTGGTTCAGCGGTTTCTCAAAACCTACCCCAATTTGCCTGAGCTACTCGTGAAGGTGCTCCGTGTGTGTGCCCATTTCCGCAAGTCATCCACAGCTTCCGCCGGTCTGGCAACGCTGCAGCAGTGCTTACAATTGCCAGCTCACCGACTGTTGTGCGACGTGAGCACACGCTGGAACTCTATGTTCCACATGTTGGCCAGGCTTTGTGAGCAGCTGAGGGCAGTAGTGGAATACCAGCTTAGGGTGTTTCATTTTGTAATGGAAAAAAATAAAATGTAAAATTTTTGAAGACTTTTGCAGACTTTGCCAAATTTCAAGAAGATTTGATAATATTTAAATGTTCCACACTTTGATCAGTTTTGTAAAAGGAGGCAAAAAATATAATTTTTTAATGTTAATTACCATACTTTTATTGGGAAAACTAGAAATCACAAACATAAAATAATAATAAAACTAGACATTAAGATTAATAGGTAGTATAATAGGCAAAACATGTGTTATATTAATCAACTTTGAACAATTCAATCCCTTCTTTTGTTAGCTTGGTGACGACTTTTCTGTGATGCTCGACTACCCTCAACAAGAATTGTTTTTATTGTTTGCCCCTGACTGATTCGTTAAACTTTTTTATCAGAGCAATTCCTCTTTCTGTGGTATCATTGACCACATTAAGAGCGTTCACATGGCTTCTTAGAGAATCACTGCAGAATTTTGTCACGTTGTGGATCCCAAACAATTCAAAGAACGCCTTTAGTAACGAAATGGCTCAGGTCTTTTCCTTCAAAAACTAGGTTTTTACCCTCTAATCGTTTAATTTCCTTTTTCTTTGCAGGTTTGGTTTCTAAATTTGTTGTCATATTTTTCTTAACAACTAAAATTCCTAGGTCTTTTTCTATTTCAATGTTAGGCCTCTTGCACATGATTTTACAGCTTTTTCAGTATTTTGCGGTCCGCAAAAATACGGATGACGTCCATGTGCATTCCATTTTTTGCGGAATGGAACAGCTAGCCCCTGATAGAATAATACTATCCTTGCCCGTCATGCGGACAATAATAGGACATGTTCTATCTTTGAACGGAACGGAAAAATGGAAATACGAAAAACGGAAGGCATACTGAGTACCTTCCATATTTTTTGCAGATCCATTGAAATTAACCTAGTGTTTTACCATTTAGTACGTACTGGTGATTTGCATTATTCCTTCCCATGTGCATAACCTTACATTTGTCGGTGTTAAACCTCATCTGACACTTCTCTGCCTAAGCCTCCAATCTATCCAGATCCCTCTGTAGCAGTATACTGTACTCTTCAGTGTTAATTACTTTACTCAGTTTAGTGTCATCAGCAAAAATTTATATTTTAATGTGCAAGCCTTCTACAACATTATTAATAAATATATTGAAGAGAATAGGGCCAAATACTGCCCCCTGTCATTGTTCTGAAAAAGGCCATATGACGGCAATTTTTCACTTTTATGTGAATAAGGACTAATAGCATTGCTAAAAAGACTCTTTATGCTCTGTAAGAAACATCTTACCCTAATAAAGTATATTACAAAACATTTTAACATCCCTGTCCCTACACTATATTAGAAATGTAAAACACTTCAGGCATTTGGGATCTACTGTATATGGGTTCCATAATAGAAAATAACCTGAATGTGGAACTGTGGTTATCTGAGAAGGATATAAAATGGCTGCCTGTCCTAGAAGGTGGGGAGGACTTACATAGTTAATACGGTTGAAAAAAGACATAAATCCATCAAGTTCAACCAAGGGATAGGTGTGGACGTGAATCCCAGAGCTGCAGAGCTGCCTAGTGGGGTGAGAGGATGGGACCTCACTACACTGTACTGCTCTACAATAGATGGTAGTGATGTGATCGTGCCTATGATTAGTGATAAGCGGCATAGGCAATATTAGTTTTTGCGATATTCCGCAAATTTTTCACATAATATTCACAATAAATTAGCGAATTCTGCAACATGATTGAAAAATTGGCTAAAGGTGTAAATATTTTAAAATTATATTTTTAAATATATTTTAAAAATCACATAAAGCTGCCAATAATAAATACACAATGTACAGTGTACTGTGCATTTCCAAATTGGTTCATTTCCAGGGCTTGGCAACATCTGTGCAAAGCATCCATGTTTTGAATGGGTTTTCTTTGGGCACAATGTTCATCTGTGGCAAACTAGGTTATAAGAGTTACAGGGAGAGATACTGATGTGAATGGACAAGCTCCCTGCAAATCATATGTTCCATAAATAAGGCATAATATCACTAAGTGCGGTGTTCAGAGACCTCTACACAGTGTATACAGTCTGTAACCAGCTATAAGCATGAAGCCTTGCAAATAGTATAAGCTTGTTCTTCAGGAAAAAACAGATGTTAAGCCAGGGGCTAAAGTGAGGAAGAGTGAGGAAGTGGAAGAGGAGGTGATGGACAATGAAGTCACTGACCCAACCTGGGAAGCTGACAAGCCAAGCAAGGACAGCAGTACAGAGAGGGAGGGATCCGCAGCACCGCAACAGGCTGGAAGAGGCACTGTGGTGGCAAAAAGGAGAAAGCGGGCCACACCAAACAGGCCCGCAACTGTTCCCCGGAGCACACCCTTGTGGAAATCTCCCTTGACAAGGGGTAGGTGTTTGAGGAAAGTGCAGACAACAAAAGAATTGTAATTTGCAACCTGTGCCATGCAAAATTGAGCAGGGGCGTGAACACTAGCAACCTCACCACCACCAGCATGATCCGCCACATGTCATCAAAGCACCGTAATAGGTGGGCGGAACACCTGGGTCCACAATCTGTGTCTGCGGGTCACAATACTGCTGTCACGGCAGTTGGGGGTAAGAGGAACACCAAGTAAACAAACAGCAACAGGCACCAAAGCTAGGGAGGAGGCAATGGTAACCTCCTAACACTTATTGAGCCTCTCCCTGACTGTTGACAGTATGAGCAAGTCCTGATAGTCAACAAACTCATACGCTGGAACCTAAGCCCTGCTGACACTGAAGCAAACCCTCACTTAGGGAGCGGGGAATGAGAAAGCCAGTACCTTTGACCGTTAAGGGACCAGCATCTCCCTGAGACCTAGAAGCAACACACGCACAAAGGGGAGAATAGGAGGACTTAGCTTGAGATGAGCGGGAAGTAGAGAATCCACAAACAACCTGAATAGAACTCCAGAAGGAAAATATCAACCGCAAAGTCAGCAGTAAGAGGCAGACTTAAATAGAGCCTCTTAAACAGCTAACGAGCAGAACCTATAGAGAGGTGGGATCCTGCCCACAACAACAAACAGAAGGGAAACACAAAAGTCTATCCGATCTTCTCAGATCTCTCACAGGGCAGGCAGTGACAACTGCCTCCTCTTCCCGTGTGTTACGTGCTGGCCAATCCCCTGCACCAGGACCTTCGCAAGCACCATCAGCGACCACATCCATTTCCGTGTCCCAGCGCAGCGTACAAATGTCCTTACCCCAGGCATTTGAATGCAAGCACAAAAATATCCAGCAACCCACCCACAGGCCATAGTACTAAATGCGCAACTTTCCAAATTACTGGCCCTGAAAATGTTGCCATTTAGGCTTGTGGACACTGAGACCTTCGCAGCCTGATGTCGGCGGTCGTCCCTTGTTACGCAGTCCCCAGCCGCCACTATTTTTCACACATACTCATGAAAAACTTACACCAGCATGTGTCCCGTAACATCACCTGTGCCCTGACCAACGCAGTTACTGGGAAGGTCCTCTTAACCACTGACAAGTGCTTTCGGCCAGGGAAGCTAAATTTCCCTGACGGCACACTGAGTGAACGTTGTGGAGGCCAGGAGCGAGTCGTACCCTGGGATGGCACAGGTGCTACCGACAACAAGGATTGCGGGCCCTAATTCCATCAGGGTTTCCGCCACCACCTACATCAGTGGCTCAAAACCCCACTTCTCCTCCACCGCCTCCTCCTCCACTTCCACCTCAAAATAATCCTCTTGCAGCACCAGTCAGCCATCAGTCGGTAGCTGGAAGCAGTGTAGCACTGCAGCGGGGAAGCAGCAACAGGCAGTGCTTAAGCTAATCTGCTTAGGTGACAAACAGCACACCAGAGCTGTGTCAGGGGATAAGAGACCAGACTTAGCTGTGGCTCTCGCCACTCAACTTAGGAACAGACATGGTTGTGTCTGATAATGGCCGTAACTTGATGGCGGCTTTGGAGCTCGGCAAGCTCACACACATCCCATACCTAGCCCAGATCTTCATCTTAGTGGTTCAGCGGTTTCTCAAAACCTACCCCAATTTGCCTGAGCTACTCGTGAAGGTGCTCCGTGTGTGTGCCCATTTCCGCAAGTCATCCACAGCTTCCGCCGGTCTGGCAACGCTGCAGCAGTGCTTACAATTGCCAGCTCACCGACTGTTGTGCGACGTGAGCACACGCTGGAACTCTATGTTCCACATGTTGGCCAGGCTTTGTGAGCAGCTGAGGGCAGTAGTGGAATACCAGCTTAGGGTGTTTCATTTTGTAATGGAAAAAAATAAAATGTAAAATTTTTGAAGACTTTTGCAGACTTTGCCAAATTTCAAGAAGATTTGATAATATTTAAATGTTCCACACTTTGATCAGTTTTGTAAAAGGAGGCAAAAAATATAATTTTTTAATGTTAATTACCATACTTTTATTGGGAAAACTAGAAATCACAAACATAAAATAATAATAAAACTAGACATTAAGATTAATAGGTAGTATAATAGGCAAAACATGTGTTATATTAATCAACTTTGAACAATTCAATCCCTTCTTTTGTTAGCTTGGTGACGACTTTTCTGTGATGCTCGACTACCCTCAACAAGAATTGTTTTTATTGTTTGCCCCTGACTGATTCGTTAAACTTTTTTATCAGAGCAATTCCTCTTTCTGTGGTATCATTGACCACATTAAGAGCGTTCACATGGCTTCTTAGAGAATCACTGCAGAATTTTGTCACGTTGTGGATCCCAAACAATTCAAAGAACGCCTTTAGTAACGAAATGGCTCAGGTCTTTTCCTTCAAAAACTAGGTTTTTACCCTCTAATCGTTTAATTTCCTTTTTCTTTGCAGGTTTGGTTTCTAAATTTGTTGTCATATTTTTCTTAACAACTAAAATTCCTAGGTCTTTTTCTATTTCAATGTTAGGCCTCTTGCACATGATTTTACAGCTTTTTCAGTATTTTGCGGTCCGCAAAAATACGGATGACGTCCGTGTGCATTCCATTTTTTGCGGAATGGAACAGCTAGCCCCTGATAGAATAATACTATCCTTGCCCGTCATGCGGACAATAATAGGACATGTTCTATCTTTGAACGGAACGGAAAAATGGAAATACGAAAAACGGAAGGCATACTGAGTACCTTCCATATTTTTTGCAGATCCATTGAAATTAACCTAGTGTTTTACCATTTAGTACGTACTGGTGATTTGCATTATTCCTTCCCATGTGCATAACCTTACATTTGTCGGTGTTAAACCTCATCTGACACTTCTCTGCCTAAGCCTCCAATCTATCCAGATCCCTCTGTAGCAGTATACTGTCCTCTTCAGTGTTAATTACTTTACTCAGTTTAGTGTCATCAGCAAAAATTTATATTTTAATGTGCAAGCCTTCTACAACATTATTAATAAATATATTGAAGAGAATAGGGCCAAATACTGCCCCCTGTCATTGTTCTGAAAAAGGCCATATGACGGCAATTTTTCACTTTTATGTGAATAAGGACTAATAGCATTGCTAAAAAGACTCTTTATGCTCTGTAAGAAACATCTTACCCTAATAAAGTATATTACAAAACATTTTAACATCCCTGTCCCTACACTATATTAGAAATGTAAAACACTTCAGGCATTTGGGATCTACTGTATATGGGTTCCATAATAGAAAATAACCTGAATGTGGAACTGTGGTTATCTGAGAAGGATATAAAATGGCTGCCTGTCCTAGAAGGTGGGGAGGACTTACATAGTTAATACGGTTGAAAAAAGACATAAGTCCATCAAGTTCAACCAAGGGATAGGTGTGGACGTGAATCCCAGAGCTGCCTAGCGGGGTGAGAGGATGGGACCTCACTACACTGTACTGCTCTACAATAGATGGTAGTGATGTGATCGTGCCTATGATTAGTGATAAGCGGCATAGGCAATATTAGTTTTTGCGATATTCCGCAAATTTTTCACATAATATTCACAATAAATTAGCGAATTCTGCAACATGATTGAAAAATTGGCTAAAGGTGTAAATATTTTAAAATTATATTTTTAAATATATTTTAAAAATCACATAAAGCTGCCAATAATAAATACACAATGTACAGTGTACTGTGCATTTCCAAATTGGTTCATTTCCAGGGCTTGGCAACATCTGTGCAAAGCATCCATGTTTTGAATGGGTTTTCTTTGGGCACAATGTTCATCTGTGGCAAACTAGGTTATAAGAGTTACAGGGAGAGATACTGATGTGAATGGACAAGCTCCCTGCAAATCATATGTTCCATAAATAAGGCATAATATCACTAAGTGCGGTGTTCAGAGACCTCTACACAGTGTATACAGTCTGTAACCAGCTATAAGCATGAAGCCTTGCAAATAGTATAAGCTTGTTCTTCAGGAAAAAACAGATGTTAAGCCAGGGGCTAAAGTGAGGAAGAGTGAGGAAGTGGAAGAGGAGGTGATGGACAATGAAGTCACTGACCCAACCTGGGAAGCTGACAAGCCAAGCAAGGACAGCAGTACAGAGAGGGAGGGATCCGCAGCACCGCAACAGGCTGGAAGAGGCACTGTGGTGGCAAAAAGGAGAAAGCGGGCCACACCAAACAGGCCCGCAACTGTTCCCCGGAGCACACCCTTGTGGAAATCTCCCTTGACAAGGGGTAGGTGTTTGAGGAAAGTGCAGACAACAAAAGAATTGTAATTTGCAACCTGTGCCATGCAAAATTGAGCAGGGGCGTGAACACTAGCAACCTCACCACCACCAGCATGATCCGCCACATGTCATCAAAGCACCGTAATAGGTGGGCGGAACACCTGGGTCCACAATCTGTGTCTGCGGGTCACAATACTGCTGTCACGGCAGTTGGGGGTAAGAAGAACACCAAGTAAACAAACAGCAACAGGCACCAAAGCTAGGGAGGAGGCAATGGTAACCTCCTAACAATTATTGAGCCTCTCCCTGACTGTTGACAGTATGAGCAAGTCCTGATAGTCAACAAACTCATACGCTGGAACCTAAGCCCTGCTGACACTGAAGCAAACCCTCACTTAGGGAGCGGGGAATGAGAAAGCCAGTACCTTTGACCGTTAAGGGACCAGCATCTCCCTGAGACCTAGAAGCAACACACGCACAAAGGGGAGAATAGGAGGACTTAGCTTGAGATGAGCGGGAAGTAGAGAATCCACAAACAACCTGAATAGAACTCCAGAAGGAAAATATCAACCGCAAAGTCAGCAGTAAGAGGCAGACTTAAATAGAGCCTCTTAAACAGCTAACGAGCAGAACCTATAGAGAGGTGGGATCCTGCCCACAACAACAAACAGAAGGGAAACACAAAAGTCTATCCGATCTTCTCAGATCTCTCACAGGGCAGGCAGTGACAACTGCCTCCTCTTCCCGTGTGTTACGTGCTGGCCAATCCCCTGCACCAGGACCTTCGCAAGCACCATCAGCGACCACATCCATTTCCGTGTCCCAGCGCAGCGTACAAATGTCCTTACCCCAGGCATTTGAATGCAAGCACAAAAATATCCAGCAACCCACCCACAGGCCATAGTACTAAATGCGCAACTTTCCAAATTACTGGCCCTGAAAATGTTGCCATTTAGGCTTGTGGACACTGAGACCTTCGCAGCCTGATGTCGGCGGTCGTCCCTTGTTACGCAGTCCCCAGCCGCCACTATTTTTCACACATACTCATGAAAAACTTACACCAGCATGTGTCCCGTAACATCACCTGTGCCCTGACCAACGCAGTTACTGGGAAGGTCCTCTTAACCACTGACAAGTGCTTTCGGCCAGGGACGCTAAATTTCCCTGACGGCACACTGAGTGAACGTTGTGGAGGCCAGGAGCGAGTCGTACCCTGGGATGGCACAGGTGCTACCGACAACAAGGATTGCGGGCCCTAATTCCATCAGGGTTTCCGCCACCACCTACATCAGTGGCTCAAAACCCCACTTCTCCTCCACCGCCTCCTCCTCCACTTCCACCTCAAAATAATCCTCTTGCAGCACCAGTCAGCCATCAGTCGGTAGCTGGAAGCAGTGTAGCACTGCAGCGGGGAAGCAGCAACAGGCAGTGCTTAAGCTAATCTGCTTAGGTGACAAACAGCACACCAGAGCTGTGTCAGGGGATAAGAGACCAGACTTAGCTGTGGCTCTCGCCACTCAACTTAGGAACAGACATGGTTGTGTCTGATAATGGCCGTAACTTGATGGCGGCTTTGGAGCTCGGCAAGCTCACACACATCCCATACCTAGCCCAGATCTTCATCTTAGTGGTTCAGCGGTTTCTCAAAACCTACCCCAATTTGCCTGAGCTACTCGTGAAGGTGCTCCGTGTGTGTGCCCATTTCCGCAAGTCATCCACAGCTTCCGCCGGTCTGGCAACGCTGCAGCAGTGCTTACAATTGCCAGCTCACCGACTGTTGTGCGACGTGAGCACACGCTGGAACTCTATGTTCCACATGTTGGCCAGGCTTTGTGAGCAGCTGAGGGCAGTAGTGGAATACCAGCTTAGGGTGTTTCATTTTGTAATGGAAAAAAATAAAATGTAAAATTTTTGAAGACTTTTGCAGACTTTGCCAAATTTCAAGAAGATTTGATAATATTTAAATGTTCCACACTTTGATCAGTTTTGTAAAAGGAGGCAAAAAATATAATTTTTTAATGTTAATTACCATACTTTTATTGGGAAAACTAGAAATCACAAACATAAAATAATAATAAAACTAGACATTAAGATTAATAGGTAGTATAATAGGCAAAACATGTGTTATATTAATCAACTTTGAACAATTCAATCCCTTCTTTTGTTAGCTTGGTGACGACTTTTCTGTGATGCTCGACTACCCTCAACAAGAATTGTTTTTATTGTTTGCCCCTGACTGATTCGTTAAACTTTTTTATCAGAGCAATTCCTCTTTCTGTGGTATCATTGACCACATTAAGAGCGTTCACATGGCTTCTTAGAGAATCACTGCAGAATTTTGTCACGTTGTGGATCCCAAACAATTCAAAGAACGCCTTTAGTAACGAAATGGCTCAGGTCTTTTCCTTCAAAAACTAGGTTTTTACCCTCTAATCGTTTAATTTCCTTTTTCTTTGCAGGTTTGGTTTCTAAATTTGTTGTCATATTTTTCTTAACAACTAAAATTCCTAGGTCTTTTTCTATTTCAATGTTAGGCCTCTTGCACATGATTTTACAGCTTTTTCAGTATTTTGCGGTCCGCAAAAATACGGATGACGTCCGTGTGCATTCCATTTTTTGCGGAATGGAACAGCTAGCCCCTGATAGAATAATACTATCC
This sequence comes from Bufo bufo, assembly GCF_905171765.1. Classification (NCBI taxonomy): domain Eukaryota; kingdom Metazoa; phylum Chordata; class Amphibia; order Anura; family Bufonidae; genus Bufo; species Bufo bufo. The sequence goes on along the minus strand of NC_053389.1, from coordinate 746,704,529 downwards.
TTGCCCGTCATGCGGACAATAATAGGACATGTTCTATCTTTGAACGGAACGGAAAAATGGAAATACGAAAAACGGAAGGCATACTGAGTACCTTCCATATTTTTTGCAGATCCATTGAAATTAACCTAGTGTTTTACCATTTAGTACGTACTGGTGATTTGCATTATTCCTTCCCATGTGCATAACCTTACATTTGTCGGTGTTAAACCTCATCTGACACTTCTCTGCCTAAGCCTCCAATCTATCCAGATCCCTCTGTAGCAGTATACTGTCCTCTTCAGTGTTAATTACTTTACTCAGTTTAGTGTCATCAGCAAAAATTTATATTTTAATGTGCAAGCCTTCTACAACATTATTAATAAATATATTGAAGAGAATAGGGCCAAATACTGCCCCCTGTCATTGTTCTGAAAAAGGCCATATGACGGCAATTTTTCACTTTTATGTGAATAAGGACTAATAGCATTGCTAAAAAGACTCTTTATGCTCTGTAAGAAACATCTTACCCTAATAAAGTATATTACAAAACATTTTAACATCCCTGTCCCTACACTATATTAGAAATGTAAAACACTTCAGGCATTTGGGATCTACTGTATATGGGTTCCATAATAGAAAATAACCTGAATGTGGAACTGTGGTTATCTGAGAAGGATATAAAATGGCTGCCTGTCCTAGAAGGTGGGGAGGACTTACATAGTTAATACGGTTGAAAAAAGACATAAGTCCATCAAGTTCAACCAAGGGATAGGTGTGGACGTGAATCCCAGAGCTGCCTAGCGGGGTGAGAGGATGGGACCTCACTACACTGTACTGCTCTACAATAGATGGTAGTGATGTGATCGTGCCTATGATTAGTGATAAGCGGCATAGGCAATATTAGTTTTTGCGATATTCCGCAAATTTTTCACATAATATTCACAATAAATTAGCGAATTCTGCAACATGATTGAAAAATTGGCTAAAGGTGTAAATATTTTAAAATTATATTTTTAAATATATTTTAAAAATCACATAAAGCTGCCAATAATAAATACACAATGTACAGTGTACTGTGCATTTCCAAATTGGTTCATTTCCAGGGCTTGGCAACATCTGTGCAAAGCATCCATGTTTTGAATGGGTTTTCTTTGGGCACAATGTTCATCTGTGGCAAACTAGGTTATAAGAGTTACAGGGAGAGATACTGATGTGAATGGACAAGCTCCCTGCAAATCATATGTTCCATAAATAAGGCATAATATCACTAAGTGCGGTGTTCAGAGACCTCTACACAGTGTATACAGTCTGTAACCAGCTATAAGCATGAAGCCTTGCAAATAGTATAAGCTTGTTCTTCAGGAAAAAACAGATGTTAAGCCAGGGGCTAAAGTGAGGAAGAGTGAGGAAGTGGAAGAGGAGGTGATGGACAATGAAGTCACTGACCCAACCTGGGAAGCTGACAAGCCAAGCAAGGACAGCAGTACAGAGAGGGAGGGATCCGCAGCACCGCAACAGGCTGGAAGAGGCACTGTGGTGGCAAAAAGGAGAAAGCGGGCCACACCAAACAGGCCCGCAACTGTTCCCCGGAGCACACCCTTGTGGAAATCTCCCTTGACAAGGGGTAGGTGTTTGAGGAAAGTGCAGACAACAAAAGAATTGTAATTTGCAACCTGTGCCATGCAAAATTGAGCAGGGGCGTGAACACTAGCAACCTCACCACCACCAGCATGATCCGCCACATGTCATCAAAGCACCGTAATAGGTGGGCGGAACACCTGGGTCCACAATCTGTGTCTGCGGGTCACAATACTGCTGTCACGGCAGTTGGGGGTAAGAAGAACACCAAGTAAACAAACAGCAACAGGCACCAAAGCTAGGGAGGAGGCAATGGTAACCTCCTAACAATTATTGAGCCTCTCCCTGACTGTTGACAGTATGAGCAAGTCCTGATAGTCAACAAACTCATACGCTGGAACCTAAGCCCTGCTGACACTGAAGCAAACCCTCACTTAGGGAGCGGGGAATGAGAAAGCCAGTACCTTTGACCGTTAAGGGACCAGCATCTCCCTGAGACCTAGAAGCAACACACGCACAAAGGGGAGAATAGGAGGACTTAGCTTGAGATGAGCGGGAAGTAGAGAATCCACAAACAACCTGAATAGAACTCCAGAAGGAAAATATCAACCGCAAAGTCAGCAGTAAGAGGCAGACTTAAATAGAGCCTCTTAAACAGCTAACGAGCAGAACCTATAGAGAGGTGGGATCCTGCCCACAACAACAAACAGAAGGGAAACACAAAAGTCTATCCGATCTTCTCAGATCTCTCACAGGGCAGGCAGTGACAACTGCCTCCTCTTCCCGTGTGTTACGTGCTGGCCAATCCCCTGCACCAGGACCTTCGCAAGCACCATCAGCGACCACATCCATTTCCGTGTCCCAGCGCAGCGTACAAATGTCCTTACCCCAGGCATTTGAATGCAAGCACAAAAATATCCAGCAACCCACCCACAGGCCATAGTACTAAATGCGCAACTTTCCAAATTACTGGCCCTGAAAATGTTGCCATTTAGGCTTGTGGACACTGAGACCTTCGCAGCCTGATGTCGGCGGTCGTCCCTTGTTACGCAGTCCCCAGCCGCCACTATTTTTCACACATACTCATGAAAAACTTACACCAGCATGTGTCCCGTAACATCACCTGTGCCCTGACCAACGCAGTTACTGGGAAGGTCCTCTTAACCACTGACAAGTGCTTTCAGCCAGGGACGCTAAATTTCCCTGACGGCACACTGAGTGAACGTTGTGGAGGCCAGGAGCGAGTCGTACCCTGGGATGGCACAGGTGCTACCGACAACAAGGATTGCGGGCCCTAATTCCATCAGGGTTTCCGCCACCACCTACATCAGTGGCTCAAAACCCCACTTCTCCTCCACCGCCTCCTCCTCCACTTCCACCTCAAAATAATCCTCTTGCAGCACCAGTCAGCCATCAGTCGGTAGCTGGAAGCAGTGTAGCACTGCAGCGGGGAAGCAGCAACAGGCAGTGCTTAAGCTAATCTGCTTAGGTGACAAACAGCACACCAGAGCTGTGTCAGGGGATAAGAGACCAGACTTAGCTGTGGCTCTCGCCACTCAACTTAGGAACAGACATGGTTGTGTCTGATAATGGCCGTAACTTGATGGCGGCTTTGGAGCTCGGCAAGCTCACACACATCCCATACCTAGCCCAGATCTTCATCTTAGTGGTTCAGCGGTTTCTCAAAACCTACCCCAATTTGCCTGAGCTACTCGTGAAGGTGCTCCGTGTGTGTGCCCATTTCCGCAAGTCATCCACAGCTTCCGCCGGTCTGGCAACGCTGCAGCAGTGCTTACAATTGCCAGCTCACCGACTGTTGTGCGACGTGAGCACACGCTGGAACTCTATGTTCCACATGTTGGCCAGGCTTTGTGAGCAGCTGAGGGCAGTAGTGGAATACCAGCTTAGGGTGTTTCATTTTGTAATGGAAAAAAATAAAATGTAAAATTTTTGAAGACTTTTGCAGACTTTGCCAAATTTCAAGAAGATTTGATAATATTTAAATGTTCCACACTTTGATCAGTTTTGTAAAAGGAGGCAAAAAATATAATTTTTTAATGTTAATTACCATACTTTTATTGGGAAAACTAGAAATCACAAACATAAAAAAAATAATAAAACTAGACATTAAGATTAATAGGTAGTATAATAGGCAAAACATGTGTTATATTAATCAACTTTGAACAATTCAATCCCTTCTTTTGTTAGCTTGGTGACGACTTTTCTGTGATGCTCGACTACCCTCAACAAGAATTGTTTTTATTGTTTGCCCCTGACTGATTCATTAACTTTTTTATCAGAGCAATTCCTCTTTCTGTGGTATCATTGACCACATTAAGAGCGTTCACATGGCTTCTTAGAGAATCACTGCAGAATTTTGTCACGTTGTGGATCCCAAACAATTCAAAGAACGCCTTTAGTAACGAAATGGCTCAGGTCTTTTCCTTCAAAAACTAGGTTTTTACCCTCTAATCGTTTAATTTCCTTTTTCTTTGCAGGTTTGGTTTCTAAATTTGTTGTCATATTTTTCTTAACAACTAAAATTCCTAGGTCTTTTTCTATTTCAATGTTAGGCCTCTTGCACATGATTTTACAGCTTTTTCAGTATTTTGCGGTCCGCAAAAATACGGATGACGTCCGTGTGCATTCCATTTTTTGCGGAATGGAACAGCTAGCCCCTGATAGAATAATACTATCCTTGCCCGTCATGCGGACAATAATAGGACATGTTCTATCTTTGAACGGAACGGAAAAATGGAAATACGAAAAACGGAAGGCATACTGAGTACCTTCCATATTTTTTGCAGATCCATTGAAATTAACCTAGTGTTTTACCATTTAGTACGTACTGGTGATTTGCATTATTCCTTCCCATGTGCATAACCTTACATTTGTCGGTGTTAAACCTCATCTGACACTTCTCTGCCTAAGCCTCCAATCTATCCAGATCCCTCTGTAGCAGTCTACTGTCCTCTTCAGTGTTAATTACTTTACTCAGTTTAGTGTCATCAGCAAAAATTTATATTTTAATGTGCAAGCCTTCTACAACATTATTAATAAATATATTGAAGAGAATAGGGCCAAATACTGCCCCCTGTCATTGTTCTGAAAAAGGCCATATGACAGCAATTTTTCACTTTTATGTGAATAAGGACTAATAGCATTGCTAAAAAGACTCTTTATGCTCTGTAAGAAACATCTTACCCTAATAAAGTATATTACAAAACATTTTAACATCCCTGTCCCTACACTATATTAGAAATGTAAAACACTTCAGGCATTTGGGATCTACTGTATATGGGTTCCATAATAGAAAATAACCTGAATGTGGAACTGTGGTTATCTGAGAAGGATTTAAAATGGCTGCCTGTCCTAGAAGGTGGGGAGGACTTACATAGTTAATACGGTTGAAAAAAGACATAAGTCCATCAAGTTCAACCAAGGGATAGGTGTGGACGTGAGAGGATGGGGTGGGTGAGAGGATGGGACCTCACTACACTGTACTGCTCTAGAATAGATGGTAGTGATGTGATCGTGCCTATGATTAGTGATAGGCGGCATAGGCAATATTAGTTTTTGCGATATTCCGCAAATTTTTCACATAATATTTACAATAAATTAGCGAATTCTGCAACATGATTGAAAAATTGGCTAAAGGTGTAAATATTTTAAAATTATATTTTTAAATATATTTTAAAAATCACATAAAGCTGCCAATAATAAATACACAATGTACAGTGTACTGTTCATTTCCAAATTGGTTCATTTCCAGCGCTTGGCAACATCTGTGCAAAGCATCCATGTTTTGAATGGGTTTTCTTTGGGCACAATGTTCATCTGTGGCAAACTAGGTTATAAGAGTTACAGGGAGAGATACTGATGTGAATGGACAAGCTCCCTGCAAATCATATGTTCCATAAATAAGGCATAATATCACTAAGTGCGGTGTTCAGAGACCTCTACACAGTGTATACAGTCTGTAACCAGCTATAAGCATGAAGCCTTGCAAATAGTATAAGCTTGTTCTTCAGGAAAAAACAGATGTTAAGCCAGGGGCTAAAGTGTCCCTTCTCAAATCGGCAATATGCAAAACTAGATTAAGAGAAATGGTTTCTTACCCTAAAGGTAATCCAATGGGGATTTTGAGGCGTACAGGCTGACCAGCGCTGCTCAAATTGAGCATGCTATCTAAAGCATACGGCGCTACTTGATACTCAACACATGTTGGTCTTGGTTGGAATGGGTGTCATCCATCATGCTCTAGAAAGGAACGCAAACATTTGCCCCATATGGCTTCCCTGAAGGAAGTTGTCATTGCCGGTACATTCCTGAGTATATCAGAAGAATCTGACACTTTCATGACATGTATTGGCCCACTCACGCATGTCAAATCACACCGCCGAGCTGTGAGAACATTATGAATGGCCTGCTTTTTTTTCTGCTGCTGTAGGAAAAATGTCTTCTCTTATTCGAAAAAGGTTTCTCAAACTGCATTATAACTAATGGAAAATGTTTAATTGGTGCTTGAAACATTTCACATAATGAATAAAAAATAATGGTTTTCCATTATTACGAAGCCATTTTAACTTTGATAAAAATTATATGCAAATCCCATACATAACAATATGTTAATTCTGTAGTTTAATGTAAAAAAATGTAACAAAAAGAAAAAAAGATTGATAAAAATTGATTTATCTATCTATTATCTATAATAAAAAAAAGTATAAAAAATTATAAGGAGCAGTTACTGTACTAACACAATTCCCGAATAATGTGTTTATTTCCTATTAATATGTAAAATGAAAAAAAAAAATCACATTTTTTTTTCATAGCAGATAATCAGATTATTATCTATTAATTTTTAAAAAAAAAGTAAAAAAAAAAGTAAAATGAAAAAAAAAATCACAATTTTTTTTTTCATAGCAGATAATCAGATTATTATCTATTAATTTTAAAAAAAGTTAAAAAAAATTTAAAAAAAACATCGGGGGAAATTTACTAAACCAAATGAATGTACCAGAAAACTAGCATATATTATTATTATTATTATTATTTTTTTTAGACACTTTTTATGCCTTGCTAGAAAGTTTCCAGAAATGGGTACGTGGCTAAGAGGAGTCTTAAAGGGAACTTGTCAGCATGAAAATGGAGTGCAATATACATGCAGTATGTTATAGAGCAGGAGGAGCTGAGTGGATTGATATATGCATAGGTTTTTTGGGAAAAGATTTTGTAAAACTTGTAATTTATTTATTTAAACCTCTGCTCTTTCTATGCTTCAGTGTCATTTGGATGGTCCTATCAATGACTGACAGATATCTCTGCATGACTAAGCATAAACAGTTAGCTGTCAATCAATAAGTAGCACTGCCCCTGTGATTCCTAAGTATACCAAAATCCAAGGTTTACTGACTCATACATGCAGCAAATTGGAGAGGGATGCAACCCTTCTTCCCCTGGGGGAACACCCTGGAATTTGGAGTCTCCATCCTGGTGGTGGTTCAGCTGCCCTTGATGTTGGTTGAACGGGCTTGATTGGAATGTGGAGGTCAGAACTCGAATACAGGAACTCCTGTGCTCCAAGTAGCAGCTCTTCTCACCAAACTATTCAGCTCTCTGTACAGCTGCACTGCTGAATCTTGTTCTAGCTCCTTGCTCCTGCAAATCCAGTTCCAGCTTTCTGGATTGGCTCCACCCTGTGTTTTCTTGATTGGACACCCTATTTAAGCCTAGCTTTTCACTTCTTTACTTGCAAGAGTATTGTGCTAGTCAAGCTCTTCTCATCTGCCTGCTCCTCCATATTGATTTTGTTGTTCCTACATACCAACCTCTGGCTTCACCTGACCACACAACCTCCCCACACTAGCTCCGATCAAGAACTGGACCGTTACAGTGGACACCATTGACCAGGCCATATTGATTATAATAAACATGGTCTTTCTTTGCTGAATAGATGATGGAGATTGTAGTACACATACAAGCAGTGACAGTTCTCTAATATTTCACAGAGTAGGCTATTCCCAAAGGCTATATATAGAAAGTGGCCGTTATGATAGTAAAAACTAGCAGTCTTCCCAAATGACCAAAGGCATGCAATCTCTCAACACTTCTCTGCAGTGCTCAATTGCAGGTTGCTGTCTTAAATCGGATGGCCAGTCCATTTCAAGAGTTTGGCCGGCTCCAGAAGCAATTAAACCTCACCACATGCAGTAAAGTCTAAAAAACTAAGGGGGCTACAGTTTTTTGTAGCTCCCATATATTGCCATGGGAGTTATGAACACAACTGCGCACCAGCTGCTTGGATGTTTCCTTAAGTCCAGCCACCCGACTTGGCCCTCACTGTGGGTTATTGCCATGTTGACCACAGAAGGCTAAGCATCTTAAGATGTTCACTTCCTTCATCCAATATCGCTTTGTCTTTGGCGAATAAATACACCATGTTGGATATCCTCAATATGGTTGAGAAATAGCAAAATTTAATTTTTTCCATTCATTCTACTTTATGGAGAGAAATGTTCTTTAGTTTATTGACTGATCTTGCATAATCCTGTGCTGACCTGATTTCCTGTGCTGTCCTCTCTTGTCATAACAGGTACAGAGAAAGCAGTCTGATTACCGTATTGTAGACAGCAAAGTATCAACCTGGATAGAAAACTGAAACTTATGTAACCATATGTTAAAGGTAAATTGATTTACTTGAAGGGAAGCCTGGGGATAAATCTCAGTGTGATTCTTCTGTGCTAAATTAACCCCGGAGTGCTGAAGTGGGTCAGAGAGAGAGAGATTGGGGAGAGGTGAAGGCATTCATACATAAGTTGAGCTGACGTATGAGTCACGGTCCCTTCTCAGCAGCGCTGCAGCTCTGTCAGTCACATACATCACCATAAGTCATCCCTCCGCTGCTGCTGCTCTGTCCCTGAGAGGGATGCATGTCTTTGCTGTAACCTTATTGGTGTCTGGTTCAGAGTTCGGTAATTTTACAGTGCAGCGGAGAGATGGGAGTAAACAGACCAGTCTGATTAGAGGCCTCAAGTCTCTGCCGTACGTGCGCGGACATTGATGAAAAGTGATAGCACCAGCTCAGAGTAGCAATTAGTATTTGTCTATTTTCCACACTGCACACAGCATGGTAAGCAAGCGGGCACAGCAGGAGAATCAGGATCCTAAAAATAAATTAATAAAAGGATGTGTATTAACTCCTTAAGGACCTTGCAATTTTTCACCTTAAGGACCAGGCCATTTTTTGCATATCTGACATGTGTCACTTTATGTGGTAATAACTTTAAAACGCTTTTACATATCCAGGCCATTCTGAGATTATTGTACTTCAAAAATTGGGAAAAAGTTGCAAATTTCCAAATTTCAATTTCTCTACTTTTATAATAGATAGTAATAACTCCAAAAATAGTTATTACTTTGCATTCCCCCTACGTCTACTTCATGTTTGGATCATTTTGAGAATGCCATTTTATTTTTTGGGGACGTTAGAAGGTTCAGAAGTCTGGAAGCAAAATTTTTCTGAAAATTTCCAAAACCCACTTTTTAAGGATCAGTTGAGGTCTGAAGTCACTTTGTGAGACTTACATAATAGAAACCACCCAAAAATTATCCTATTTTACAAACGTCACCCTCAAGGGATTCAAAACTGATTTTACAAACTTTATTAACCCATTAGGTGTTCCACAAGAATTAATGGAAAATGGAGATGAAATTTCAGAATTTCACTTTTTTGGCAGATTTTCCATTTTAATAAATTTTGCTAACAAAGCAAGGCTTAACAGCAAAACAAAACTCAATATTTATTACCCTGATTCTGTAGTTTGCAGAAACACCCCATATGTGGTCGTAAACTACTATACGGGCACATGGCAGGGCGCAGAAGGAAAGGAACGCCATATGGTTTTTGGAAGGCAGATTTCACTGGAATAATTTTAAGCTGCCATGTCACATTTGAAGACCCCCTAATGCACCCCTAAGGTATAAACTCCCAAAAAGTGATGCCATTTTAGAAACTACACATCCTAAGGTATTTATAACTGATTTTACAATTTTTTTAACCCTTTAGGTGATCTGCAAGAATTAATGGAAAATTTAAATGAAATTTCCGAATTTCACTTTTTTGGCAGATTTTCCATTTTAATTCATTTTTTCCAGTAACAAAGCAAGGGTTAATATCCAAACACAACTCAATATGTATTATCCTGATTCTGTCGTTTACAGAAATACCCCATATGTGTCACGACCATGGTCATGGCCGCGACTACTGGATCCGCATGAAGTTGCCTGCGGTTTGGTTTTATTGTCAACCACATGGTGAGGGCTGCTGGTATGTTGCCTCACATGTGGTTGCCGCTGGCAACATGTTTGTACTTGGCAGTATAGCAGCCTGAGCTGTTGCTAGGCAGCTTGCTGTCAAATGCATGCGGTTACACCTGGTTCGGTGTGTGTGTGTGTGTATATCTGCACTTTCTATGTCTGGTGTGCACGAGGTTTATTTATGTGTGCACTGTGACACTTCCCTTCACTTGTGGCTGCCCGTGGCAACGTGTGTATTGTGTACATGTGGTGGCAGTGTCTCGGCCTTCTGGCTGACTCCCAGGACATGGTTGCCACGCATGTCGTTGCCTGCGGTAACAGCTGCAGTGTAATGGTTTATTGTACACTTCCCCTTTTAGTGGCTTTTTCCCTTGCCTGGTGTAGGAAGGGTTAACTCCCTTCTTAGTGTGTGAACACTGGGGGTGTGTGTGGGTGTGGCCACTTGGGGCTATTTAGCTCCTGCTGGATGCCAGACTCAGAGGGGTACTTCAGCCATGGTTAGCTGAAGTCATCCTCCTGGTTATATACCATCTGCCAGTGAGGGCCACCCTTGTGGTCATAAAACCAATGTATGATGTCTAGTTGATGTGTTATCCTTACCGTGTTTTATTACAGCTATGGATGCCCTGGTTTCCTGTGTGTTTTGTGGTGTGCTGTCTCCTTGGTGTTTGTGTGGACAGCAGTACTGGTGCATGGGTTCCAGTCAGCAAGGCTGGGGCAGGTAGGTTTGGAACTAGTGTTGTTCACCTGCCATTTCCATATGCCTGTATGTGTTTCCCCTTCCTTGCAGCTTGGCCAGTGAGACCCCTGTTCCTCCGTATCCAGGAGGAACAGGTCGTCTTACCCAGCTCCTAGTTCAGGGCCACCCTGAGGGCTAGTAGGGACTCCAAGGTTCCGGAGTATGAGCCCTCCTACCTATCAGGGTCGGCTCATACAGCTAGGAGTCAGGGTCAGATTAGGGATGCGATAGGAGGTGACCTGTTCCCTAATTCTGTCGTCCTGGTCGAGCAGCGACTTAACATCTTCTGGCATCGCACGGCTGAGGGTTTCCCCATCCTCAGCCGTGACAATATGTGGTCGTAAACTGCTGTACGGCCACATGGAAGGGCGCAGAAGGAAAGGAACGACATATGGTTTTTAGAAGGCAAATTTCACTGGAATAATTTTAAGCTGCCATGTCACATTTGAAGACCTCCTGATGGACCCCTAGAGTAGAAACTCCAAAAAAAGACCACATTTTGGAAACTATGGGATAAGGTGGCAGTTTTGTTGGTACTATTTTAGGGTACATATGAATTTTAGCTGCACTATATTATACTTTTTGTGAGCCAAGGTAACAAAAAATAGCTGTTTTGGCACCGTTTTTATTTTTTGTTATTTACAGTGTTCATCTAACAGGTTAGATCATGTAGTATTTTTATAGAGCAGGTTGTTACAGATGCGACAATACCAAATGTGACTACTTTTTGGGGGTTTTTATTTCACATTTACACAATAAACCATATTCTGAAAGCCATAGTATTTTTACATTTTGGGCTACTGTCTTATGTAGGGGCTCATTTTTTTTCAGTATGAGATGTCGGTTTGATTGGTACTATTTTAGGGTGCATATGACTTTTTGATCGCTTGGTATTACAATTTTTTTTTACAGTGTCCATCTGAGGGGTTAGGTCATGTGATATTTTTATACAGCAGGTTCTTATGGACGCGGTATACATAATATGTATACTTTTTTATTTATTAAAGTTTTACACAATAACAGCATTTTTGAAACAAAAAAAAATCATGTTTCCCCATAGTCTGAGAGCCATAATTTTTTTTATTTTTTGGGTGATTGTCTTAGGTAGGATCAAATTATTTGCAGGATGAGGTGACTGTTTGATTGCCACTATTTTGATCGCATGCTATTACACTTTTTGTGATGTAAGGTGACAAAAAATAGCTTTGTACACCGTTTTTATATACATATTTTTTTTACAGTGTTCACCTGAAGGGTTAGGTCATGTGGTATTTTTATAGAGCAGGTTGTTACGGATGCAGAGATATCTAATAAATCTACTTTTTATTTTATAATTTTTTTACATTTAACACAATAAAAGCATTTAAAAAAAAATAAATCATGTTTTAGTGTCTCCATAGTCTGAGAGCTATCGTTTTTGAACTTTTTTAAGCGATTGTCTTAGGTAGGGGCTAATTTTTTGTGGGATGAGGTGACGGTCAGATTGGTACTATTTTCGAGTACATAGGCCTTTTTGGTCGCTTGGTGCTGCATTTTTTGTGATGTAAGGTGACAAAAAATGGCTTTTTTAGCAGTTTTTATTTTATTTTTTTTGATGGTGTTCATCTGAGGGGTTAGGTCATGTGATATTTTTATAGAGCTGGTCGATACGGACGTGACAATACCTAATATGTCTACTTTTCTTTTTTCCCTATGTTTTACTTTATTTTGGGAAAAGGCCGCTTTTTTTTTTACTTGAAACTTAAAAAGAAATTTCACTTTATTATTAGTGTTGATCGAGCACCAAAGTGCTCGTGTGCTCGAGTAGAACACTTTGCGTTGCTCAGGTGTTCTACTGAGCACCCGAGCACAATGGAAATCAATAGGAGAACCCCAGGCACACCCTGCTCTGAAGATGGGAGGGTGTTGGGACTCTAGTTTGGCTTAGGAGTCCCTGCTCTGACTCCATATATAGCTATGTCCATATATTAAGTCAGTGCTTGGGGACACCCAGGTGTATTTAAATCTAATTTAGCATGTATTTTAAAAAAAGTTTCTGCCCAGATTCGAACTCACGACCTTCTGTTTTAGAGGCAAGGCAGTTAACTTCTACTCAGACCTATACAGTAGAAGTCTCTTTTTTTTTTTTTTTTTTTTTTTTTTTTGGGACTGGCTATGCAGCTATATAGTGTAGTGGTTTAAGTTCTGGGCTATGATGCAGAAGCTGTGAGTTCAAATCCCATCACAAACTTTTTAAGAAATAGAGGATAAATTAGATCTTTTTTTTTTTTTTTTTTTAAAGGTAACTAGCTATGCAGCTATTATAGCTGAGTGGTTAAGTGCCTTGCCTCTAATACAGAAGGTTGTGAGTTCAAGTCCTTGCAGGAACTTTTCTGAAATGCAGGCTAAATTAGATTCAAAAGGAACCTATCACTGGGATTTTGTGTATAGAGCTGAGGACATGGGTTGCTAGATGACCGCTAGCACATCCGCAATAACCAGTCCCCATAGGTCTCTGTGCTTTTATTGTGTAAAAAACCTGATTTGATACATATGCAAATTAACCTGAGATGAGTCAGGGACAGGACTCATCTCAGGTTAATTTGCATTGTTTTGTGAGGAATTACTTTGTCACGAAGCGTATTTCTTTGTGACTAGTGAGTGCAATGAACGGAAATGGTGATTGTGCGGCTCCCTGCCAGTGTATACTTCAGATGCCACATTCATCGCTGATCGCGGCATCTGACTTTAATATTTAAGTCTGAAATAAAAAAAATTCTAAAATCATACTTACCGCATCCATTTGATCGCGAAGAGCCCGCTACCACCATCTTGATTGGAAATCCACCGCAAACTCTTGCAAACCTAACATGGTTATAAAGGAAAATAACAAAATCTAAAAGACGGATGTCAAAATGGAAGCCTTTAAGAGGCATTCCGTTTTAATCCTCCATAATACAAGTCTTTGGGCAGCAGAACTGATCCGTCCTGCTTTCCATTATGCAGGAGTTCAGTCGACCGGACATTATTTTCCATCTTACATAACAGGAACCAGATTATGATTATCCGTTATGATTCCCATAGACTTCTATTAAGACGGAAGTCAAAACGGAAGCCTTTAAGAGGCATTCCGTTTTGATCTGTCTTATGTATTCCATTATTTTAATTTATAACCATGTTATAACGGAAAGCCATAATGGAATCCAGAACGCAGATGTGAACCCACCCTTACTTTTACATAGGTTGTGTTTTATTTAACACGGTAAGGACCCAGAACGAGAATGCTTGTCCTAAAAGACTGGTACTTAGTTCCCCAGGTCGAGCATCGTCATCCTGCAGTCCTTCCTCCCCCCCGCTGTTACTGACAGCCGGATCCCTGCCGCTGATCGCGGCACCGCACGTAGGGGGGAGGAAGGACTGCAGGATGACAATGCTCAACCTGGGGAACTAAGTACCAGCCTTTTAGGATGAGCATTCTCGTTCTGGGTCCTTAATGTGTTAAATAAAACACAACCTATGTAAAAGTAAGGGTGGGTTCACATCTGGGTTCTGGATTCTGTTATGGCTTTCTGTTATAGCATGGTTATAACGGAAAATAATGGAAAACATAAGAGAAGTCAAAACGGAAGCCTTTAGGAGGCGTTCCGTTTTGATCTGTCTTAATAGAAGTCTATGGGAATCATAACGGATCCGTCTGGTTCCTGTTATGTAAGATGGAAAACAAAGTCCGGTGGACTGAACTCCTGCATAATGGAAGGCGGGGGGCAGTTACAGATTTTATATTGGGGTCCTGGACATCTCTGATAGAACTTAATGATCGTTCAACACAAGCAGGAATCGCTAATTGCAAAATTCCCCTTAGCAGCTGGTGTGGAGGATGGGAGTGGTAGTGGCTCTGATGAAGTGTTGTGTCATGGTGTACTCCCTTAGGGCTGTTTCACACGAGCGGATGCCGTGTTTGACATCCGCTCCGTGAATGACAGCCAAGACCCGATGCGGACAGCAGAAGCACGGAGCATTAACATGACTGATAATGCTCCGTGCCTCTCTGTGATCTCTATACTACAAAATCACAATGAGATAAAGTTGTCACTGAGATTTCGTAGTAAAGAGATCACAGAGAGGCACGGAGCATTATCAATTATGTTAATGCTCCGTGCTTCTGCAGTCTGCATCAGGTCTTGGCTGTCATTCACGGAGCGGATGTCACGCACGGCATCCGCTCGTGTGAAACAGCCCTTAGGCCATTGCTCCCTAGGAATCGGTGCAGTGGAATTATAGCACTGAGGACACATTCACATGAATGTGGTTTGGTTCTGCATCCGAGCTGCATTTTGTTATGGCTCGGATGTGGACCCATTCACTTCAATGGGGCTACAAAATATGCGTACAACACTCTGTGTGCAGTCCGCATCCGTTGCCCCGTTCCGTGGCCCAGCCAAAATTATACATCATATCCTATACTTGTCCGTTTTGCGGACAAGAATAGGCATTTCCATAATCTACGCATATTGCAAACACGGCGCGTTCGTGTGAATGTGCCCAAAAGAAGGAGGCCAGAGTTAAATGTAATATTTTTTTTTTTTTTACTAAGTGCAATGTAGAACTTGAAATACATACAGTATAGTAGCCAGTAGCTAAAACATTAACAGGGAGATTTCTTATAGATGTCTGACAGTTATCTGGTGCAGAAAAGTTTTTCTGGTGCAGATTTTGCAACTTCTTTCGCTTTTTTGACATGCTTGCCACTTTTCCCAAAAATATGGGGTGGGTTGTGGAACGGAGGAGGCAGACTTCAGGTGGTACCTCTGTTGCCCGACTCAGGACCTCTGTTGTCTCAACACATGTATAGTAGATTTCAGTTCTGGGGCACACAGGCGGCCAAACATGTGCAACAATCATTAAGAGTTCATTTGCATAAAGGTTAGATTAGTAATATTGTCCTCAAATTATCTAGACCCAGTATATGGGGTTAGATATACAGTCTCTTGATAAAAAAAAATTGTGGTATACAGTGTTCATATAATACTCCTATACATTGCCAATACTGTTAGTATGGAAGTGCTAACATTTGCAAAGACAGGTGCACACTGTGGTCTTACTAAAACTCATACTGATGTTAAAATTGAGAGTCTGAGCCCGAGCACTGAGCCAAGGTTTCTTAAGCAACTCGGGACCTAACACTCACCTACCTGTGCCGTATGGGCAATACCAGGAGCCAGTGGGCGAATTACAGGAGCGTAAGGTCCGACTCATAGCCAACTAACCAGTTACCTCCAGCATGTAGCCATGCTTGCAATATGAGGAGAGAGGAATCTGTTTTCCACCCACAGGCTACATTTAGGTGCACGTGCGAGGCCTAGGCCATATCAGCCAGTCTTGAGTGGGACTTTCAGACTCCTCCCTCCTCCCATTGCTAGCATGGTTACATGCTGGAGGTAACTGGTGAGTTGTTTGTGAGTCGGCCTCATGCTCCTGTAATTCGTCCACTGGCTCCTGGTATTGCCCATACGGCACAGGTAGGTGAGTGTTAGGTCCCGAGCTACTTGAGAAACCTTGGCGCGGTGCTCGGGCTCAGACATGTCCTCCACAGTAGGATATGTTGGCTAATCTCTCAATTTTAACATTAGTTTGAGGGCTTAGTAAGACCGCAGAGTGCACCTGTCTTTGCAAATGTTATTATTTCACATCCACATAATTGCTAACCTGTGTAGGATGTCTATTGTGGTACTTGTGGTCCGCTGAGGGCATCCTCCACTATATGCATTTTTGCTGGGGATCGCCATTAGCAACGGGCTACAAGTGCAGGATTTGCCCCCCTGTATCTACATGCACAACTGCATATGGGTTTGAGCACTTCCTGCCTTTTTAACACCACACCATTTTTTCTGTTGGTTTGTATATAGTATGGAAGTGCCACAAAAAATGGCAAACTAATCAAAAAAATATACACAGCACAATAGTGTGGTATCATGGACATATAACAATGCCATACAGAAACCAATATGTACAGTATAGAACTACAAAAAAAAAAAAACACTCATGCTAATATTCTACAAAGTTATTGTGTTATGTCTTCTATGTGCCTCTAAATTGGATGTTTGTACAGGGTTACAAATAGCTAAAAATCGATTAAAAAAACAAACAAACAAAACTTATTCTTGACACAGTCACCTGAGAAGACACCAGTATAATAAATGGTACATAGTACTGTTTATATTTTACTTTGAAGTCCAGGAGATTCAAATGATGCTTCTGTCAACCAAGCAGTTTTTGTGAGTGTGTTGTGAAGAAGTAATTTTCATGGTTTGTAGGTATTTTAATCCCTAGACCAGTCAAGAGTAAATGCAGCAGTGGACAGACGCGCACTATAGCTCCATTTGAAGATGGGTCTTGGGGACCCATTGTTCTCTGGGTCCCATCGGTCAGAATCCTGCAATCCAATACTGTGGACATGTGATAGATACTTTTCTGTGCCCCATCTAATAGCTAATGGCATAGATGGTTATACTTAACCCCTTAAAAGAAAGGTGCAATCATTTCATCTGCCAGTGAAAACCAGATAATATAAAAAGGAGATGTGTTACTATCAGTTTTTATTTTCTGATTGCAGATTTTTTTATTCTATTTCCTGAACATGATTATCAGGGGGGTCATCTTGTCTGAGCTGTTCTTAAAAGCATTTAGAAAGCATTAAGAAAATGTCTTTATGGTAGCCCTATGGGTCATAGACACAATGGAGAGGAGGGAACACTATTGACTTCTATGGGAGAGTTTTCTAGGCATGCTCTGTGACCTGTGCAGAGGTCATTGTACAAGGAAAGAATAGATACCGTATTTTTCGCCCCATAATACGCACTTTTCCCCCCCAAAATGGGGGGAAAATGCCCCTGCGTCTTATGGGGCGAATGCTGACATTTTTACATTGCTGGCTGCGATGTATGCGAGAGCGGCGAGGGACTGGGAGCAGGAGCCGGGGGACGGCAATTGCGGCGGGGCGGTGCAGTCACTGTAGTCCGGCCCCGCCGCTCCAGTGCTGCACTATACAAATATAGAATGTCTCATTCAATTAAAAGTGATTACACATGCCCCCCCACTCCTAATATTACCGTACATCCTAACAGCTTCTGTAGAATGCAGGCAGGCAGGCCGGTCGGGCGGCAGCGTAACTCCCTGATGTCACGTGCCTGCGCCGCCTACTTTATGAATGAAGCAGGCGGCGCAGGCAAGTGACGTCAGTGAGTGAGCTTCTGCGTTGTACAGAAGCTGTTAGGATGTACGGTAATATTAGGAGTGAGGGGGCATGTTTAATCACTTTTAATTTAATGAGACATTTTATATTTGTATACTGCAGCACAGGAGTGGCGGGGGGGGATCTGTCGATGACAGTTTTATGGGGAACATCTGTGGATGGCACTGTTAGGGGGG
Source organism: Bufo bufo (assembly GCF_905171765.1). Classification (NCBI taxonomy): domain Eukaryota; kingdom Metazoa; phylum Chordata; class Amphibia; order Anura; family Bufonidae; genus Bufo; species Bufo bufo. Next base: position 746,686,510 of record NC_053389.1, on the reverse strand, counting down.
GGGTCTGTGGATGGCACTGTTATGGGCTGGGGGGTCTGTGGATGGCACTGTTATGGGGTGGGGTGTCTGTGGATGGCACATATATAACAGTGCCACCCAAAGATCCCCCATAACAGTGCTATCCCCAGATCCCCCCATAACAGTGTCCTTCACAGATCCCCCCATAACAGTGCGTCAGCCACAGATCCCCCATAACAGTGCGTCATCCACAGATCCCCCCATAACAGTGCTATCCCCAGATCCCCCCATAACAGTGTCCTTCACAGATCCCCCCATAACAGTGCGTCAGCCACAGATCCCCCTATAACAGTGTGTCATCCACAGATCCCCCATAACAGTGCTATCCCCAGATCCCCCATAACAATGTCCTTCACAGATCCCCCCATAACAGTGCGTCATCCACAGATCCCCCCATAACAGTGCGTCATCCGCAGATCCCCCCATAACAGTGCGTCAGCCACAGATCCCCCATAACAGTGCGTCATCCACAGATCCCCCATAACAGTGCTATCCCCAGATCCCCCCATAACAGTGTCCTTCACAGATCCCCCCATAACAGTGCGTCAGCCACAGATCCCCCTATAACAGTGTGTCATCCACAGATCCCCCATAACAGTGCTATCCCCCGATCCCCCCATAACAATGTCCTTCACAGATCCCCCATAACAGTGCGTCATCCACAGATCCCCCCATAACAGTGCATCATCCGCAGATCCCCCATAACAGTGCCATCCCCAGATCCCCCATAACAGTGTCCTTCACAGATCCCCCATAACAGTGTCATCCACAGATCCCCAGTAATAGTGCCATCCACAGACCACCATTAGTTCCAAAGCCACCAAAAGCACGCCTTTTGGTTAAAAATATTTTTTTTCTTATTTTCCTCCCCAAAAATCTAGGTGCGTCTTATGGGCCGGAAATACGGTAAGCTCTGACAATCACCTATTGTGAATGGGGATCCTGTCTTTTCTATACACAGAGGTGATAACATTACAGGCAGGATGAGAATGACAGAAAGGCAGGTAACTGCAGTAAAGGGATCTGTACAGACCAAGAAGTTGCGCCTATAATTAGGCTTAGTGGCCAGTGCATAAACTGCAAGATTTTATATTTTTAAAATATAGATATTGACATTAAAAATGTAAAATAACATCACCAAATTTTTTTTTCAAATATTTAAAACATAAAAACATGATTCAAACAATAAGTCATTTTCTGGTGGTACATTCCTTCTAAGGACGAAGGCAAATCTGACATAACCTTATGTGGCAATAACTTTTGAATGCTTTTACTTATCCAAGTGATTCTAAAAAGGTTTTGTCATGACATATTGTACTTTAAGCAAGGGGTAAACATTAGTGTTGGGAGAGCATGCCCGGCCAAACTCTTTTTTACTCGAGCATCGCGATGCTCGGCACATCATGGTGTTTGGCCGCGATGCTCGAGTCTCCTCTCCGCACATTAGTTGGCTGCTATGCAGCCAATAAACGTGCGCGGAGGCACTGGCGCTTACTGTATTGCCATAGCCATGTTGGCTATATAGCACCCGATGACACGTGGTTCGGCTCAGTATTAATCAGTGAGAGCTGCAGCAGAAGAAACAGATAGTGTAGGGACAGGAATTGGTTTGTTTGTTAGGCAGGTTTTACTGGTGAAAGGTGTTAGAGACCCAAAAGACCTTTTAAGGACTATTGTTTTATCTGACTGCCATATACACTCACCTAAAGAATTATTAGGAACACCATACTAATACGGTGTTGGACCCCTTTTTGCCTTCAGAACTGCCTTAATTCTACGTTGCATTGATTCAACAAGGTGCTGATAGCATTCTTTAAAAATATTGGCCCATATTGATAGGATAGCATCTTGCAGTTGATGGAGATTTGAGGGATGCACATCCAGGGCACGAAGCTCCCGTTCCACCACATCCCAAAGATGCTCTATTAGGTTGAGATCTGGTGACTGTGGGGGCCATTTTAGTACAGTGAACTCATTGTCCTGTTCAAGAAACCAATTTGAAATGATTCGAGCTTTGTGACATGGTGCATTATCCTGCTGGAAGTAGCCATCAGAGGATGGATACATGTTCTCATTCTGTTTACGCCAAATTCAGACTCTACCATTTGAATGTCTCAACAGAAATCGAGACTCATCAGACCAGGCAACATTTTTCCAGTCTTCAACAGTCCAATTTTGGTGAGCTTGTGCAAATTGTAGCCTCTTTTTCCTATTTGTAGTGGAGATGAGTGGTACCCGGTGGGGTCTTCTGCTGTTGTAGCCCATCCGCCTCAAGGTTGTGCGTGTTGTGGCTTCACAAATGCTTTGCTGCATACCTCGGTTGTAACGAGTGGTTATTTCAGTCAACGTTGCTCTTCTATCAGCTTGAATCAGTCGGCCCATTCTCCTCTGACCTCTAGCATCCACAAGGCATTTTTGCCCACAGGACTGCCGCATATTGGATGTTTTTCCCTTTTCACACCATTCTTTGTAAACCCTAGAAATGGTTGTGCGTGAAAATCCCAGTAACTGAGCAGATTGTGAAATACTCAGACCGGCCCGTCTGGCACCAACAACCATGCCACGCTCAAAATTGCTTAAATCACCTTTCTTTCCCATTCTGACATTCAGTTTGGAGTTCAGGACATTGTCTTGACCAGGACCACAACCCTACATGCATTGAAGCAACTGCCATGTGATTGGTTGACTAGATAATTGCATTAATGAGAAATAGAACAGGTGTTCCTAATAATTCTTTAGGTGAGTGTATATTATTATTGCAACCTGCGCTAAATTGCGTGAAATTGTTTGGCCGCTGCTGACAGCGACACAAACTCTGCTACATCTGTTGTGTTACATTTGCGCATCCTAAATATCTGTGACATTCAGCGCAATTGTTTGTCTGCTGGTGACAGCGACATCTCCTGTATAACGTTTGTGCATCCTAAATATCAGTGACATTCAGTGTAATTTTTTAGCTGCTGGTGGCAGTGACATTACCTGTGCTACATCTCCTGCATAACGTTTGCCCATCCTAAGTATCAGTGACATTCAGTCTAATTTATTTGTACATACACTTACAAAACCTGCGCTACTGCACGTGTGACATACTTGCAAGCATATATACCATTTAATATGCTGAAGACGAGCGGTAAGGGATGGGGAAGTGGCCGTGCTGCTGATGGTGCACGCAGAGGAGAAACTGTGCCTGCTGCCAGAGCACAAGAAACGTACTTATCCACGATACCTAGCTTCATGTCCCAGTTTGCAGGGCGGCGCAGGACACCACTCTCGACTTCACACCAGTGCGACCAGGTGGTTGGTTAGATTGCAACAGATAATGATTCCAGTTGGTTTAGCACAACCCTGTCTTCTACAAAGTCCAGTCTCAATAGCCAATAGTCTGGTCAACAGACTCCTCACCCTAATCCTCTTTCCTCCCTTCATGGAGAGTCTTAACAAACAAGTGATCCCACACTCGGATATTCCGAGGAGCTCTTTTCATCGCCATTCCTTGATTTGTCCCTCTCGCCAAGCCGGCTTGTAGAGGGACATGAGGAGATCTTGTGCACTGATTCCCATTCTCTTGAGCATCCACAGTCAGAAAAAGATGACGGTTGGGAATGGCAATTAGTGTTTCACGAGGTGGATGATGATGATGATGATGAGACACAGTTGCCAAAATTTCAACCTCAATTAGTGTCTCAAGAGGTTCATGATGAGGATAAGACACAGTTGTCAATAAGTGAGGTTCTTGTTAGGTCAACAAGTCAGGAGGATGACCAGAGTGAGGAAGTGGAAGAGGAGATGGTGGACGATGAAATCACTGACCCAACTTGGGAAGGTGGCAAGATGAGCGAGGACAGCAGTACAGAGGGGGAGGGATCCACAACACTGCAACAGGATGGAAAAGGTAGTGGGGTGGCAAAAGTGAGAAGGCAGGCCACACGAAACAGGCCCGCAACTGTTCCCCCGAAGCACCCCCTTGCGGCATTCTCCCTTGCCAAGGGGTAGGTGTTCCGCAGTCTGGCTCTTTTTGAGGAAAGTACGGACGATAAAAGAATTGTCATTTGCAACCTGCGCCGTACCAAAATGAGCAGGGGCTTGAACACTAGCAACCTCACCACCACCAGCATGATCCGCCACATGGCATAAAAGCACCCTAATAGGTGGGCCGAATGCCTGGGTCCGCAATCAGTGTCTGCGGGTCACACCACTGCCTCCTCATCCCCTGTGTTACGTGCTGGCCAATACCCTGTCCAAGATGCAGGCCCTGCACCTGGACCTTTGCAAGCACAATCATCTACCACAACCACTTCTGTGTCCCAGTGCAGTGTACAGATGTCCCTACCCCAGGCCTTTTAACAAAAGCACAAATACCCAGCCACTTACCCACAGGCCATAGCACTAAATGCACACCTTTCCAAATATCTGGCCCTGGGAATGTTCCCATTTAGGCTTGTAGACACCGAGGCTTTCCGCTGCCTGGTGGCCGTCCCACGTTACTTAGTCCCCAGCCGCCACTATTTCTCCCCGTGTGCCTTCCCCACCATACACTAGCATGTGTGTCATAACAACACCCATGCCCTGACCAACGCAGTTATTGGGAAGGTCCAATTAACGACTGACACATGGACAGGTCCTTGTGGCCAGGGACGCTACATTTCCCTGACAGCACACTAGGTCAACGTTGTGGAGGCCGGGAGCGAGTCTTACCCTGGGATGGCACACGTGCTACCGACGCCAAGGATTGGGGGACCTACTTCCACCTACGTTAGTGGCTGCAACCCCACCTTCTCCTCCTCCACCTCCTCCTCCACTTCCATCTCTGAATTCTCCTCTTGCAGCACCAGTCAGCCATTGGTCAGTAGCTGGAAGCAGTGTAGCACTGCAGTGGGGAAGCAGCAACATGCAGTACCGAAACTTATTTGCTTAGGCGACAAACAGCACACTGCCGCAGAGCTGTGGCAGGATATAAGGGACCAGAATGAGCTGTGGCTCTCCCCACTCAACCTACAACCAGGCATGGTTGTGTCTGATAATGGCTGTAACTTGGTGGCGGCTTTGGAGCCCAGCAAGCTCACACACATACCATGCCTGTCCAACTTAGTGGTTCAGTGGTTTCTCAACACCTACCCGAATTTGCGAAAGCCATCTATAGCTGCCGCTGGTCTGGCAACGCTGCAGCAGCGCTTGCAATTGCCAGCTCACCGACTGTTGTGTAACGTGAGCATGCGCTGGAACTCCATGTTCCACATGTTGGCCAGGCTTTGTGAGCAGCAGTGAGCAGTAGTGGAATACCAGCTGGAACATGGTCGTCGCCTTTTCAGTCAGCTTCCGCTCTTCACAAGCGATGGGTGGGCATGGATGTCTGAACTCTGTGAGCTTTTGCGCAACTTTGAGGAATCAACACAGATGGTGAGCGGTGATGCCGCTATTATCAGCGTAACCATCCAACTTCTGTGTCTACTGAAACGCTCGCTGCTCACAATGAAGGCGGGCACATTGCATGTGAAAGAGGTGGAAATGGAGAAAGACAGTACACAAGGTGATGCCCAGACCACCCTACGTCCGTCTTCTCAGCGCGAATTGGATGATGATGAGGAGAAGCCACAGAGGGTATTACCCATAGCAGGTTTATTCCATCTGTTCAGCGTGAATGGGCCGAAGAGGAGGAAGAGGATGAGGAGATTGAGAGTCATCCTCCTGATGAGGACAGTGAAGTCTTGTCTGTTAGGACGCTGGCACAAATTGCTGACTTTATGTTATGCTGCCTTTCCCATGACCCTCGTGTTATACACATTTTGGCCAACACCAAGTACTGGTCGTTCACCCTTCTCGACCCCTGCTACAAAGCGAACTTCTCGTCTCTCATTCCTGTGGTGGAGAGGACTAGCAAAATGGTGCAATACCAGAAGGTTTCTGTGGAAAAATTGCTCCAAAAATTTCCAGCTGACAACGCTGGCGGCAGAGTACGTAGTTCCTTGGGCAACCGAGGAGGTGAGACGACGGGAACACACAGCAGTTCCAACAGAGGCAGGGCAACACTCTCCATGGCCTGGGACAGTTTCATGACACCCCGCCAGCACCCTCACCCTGATGGGCGGCCTAGTGTCACAAGGAGGGAATTGTTTTGGAAAATGGTGAAGGAGAACGTAACAGACTGTGTCAGCGTCCTCAATGATCCGTCTGTGCCTTACAACTATTGGGTGTCCAAGCTGGACACGTGGCACGAACTGGCGCTCTACGCCTTGGAAGTGCTGGCCTGCCCTGCCGTCAGCATTTTGTCAGAGCGGGTATTTAGTGCTGCTGTGGGCATAATATCTGATAAGTGCGTCCAACTGTCAACTGAAAATGCTGACAGGTTGACACTTATCAAAATAAACAAGGTCTGGATTGCCCCTGACTTCTCTACTCCACCAGAGGAAAGCGGCTGAACATAAAGGCACTTTAAATGTGGCTTTTATGGTGTATTGAATGCACTGTATTCCCATACACCCCTTCCACCACAAAAAAGGGTAAATTGTTCAATCTTCCTTTTCTTGTCCTCCTCCTCCTCCATCATATTAACAAGCTTATTAGGCTGCCCTCCCTCCTATCAATGCATAAACAGTCAAATTATGTTTGCTACACCTGTATATTGGCACTATCTGTTATTACTGTGCTGCTTAGAAGTTTTTAATATTTGGTCCAATCTTGGTAACATGCAGCACTTTCGTATTTTAACTCTACATTACACTTATGAAAGGGATCATTATCTGGACACTGGGTGCCACTATTTTATGAGCAGTATTTAGTACTACTGGTTTTAATATAACCACAGGACTTGGGCAGAATGTGGCTTACTAGTGTAAATGAAAACCAGCTTAGCTGCCCATATCAACCAATCACAGACCTCCCAAGTGTCCCTCTTTTGGAGGGACAGTCTCTCTTTTTGGCCCATGTCCCTCTTTCCCTCTTTGCTTCTTAAATGTCTCTCTTTTTGATCTGAGGTATAGATTTGCATTATTACATTCACAATATTGACCTAGAAATAGTTTTATGGTTCCTCTCTGTATATTAGAGCCCGTCTTGTATATTACTTCTTTATTTAATGCAGTCGGGATTTTAGAAATTTCTATATTCAGATTATTTTTGTGCTAAAACAAAATGGAGCTTTCACATGATGAACCATAAGTGACCCTCTTTGACCATCCAAAAAGTTGGGAGGTATGCAATCAATGTATAAAACCCAAATTATTTGAATACAGTACCAGATAGTGTTATAATATAAACAGTATACTAACAAATGAGTAATAAAATAATCAGCTTTAGCTCTATACTACACTTCTAATGTGAAAATGGAAAACATTTTACAATAAAAGACTCCAGTTTCTGCTGCTGTGGATGTTGGAGAATCATTTATGGTTCATCAGGTGTCTTACCAGAGGTGTCATAGAAATCTTTTGGACCCCATTGCAAAATCTGTAAAGGTCCCTGCACTGATTATGTGGCACTTATAATACAGGTCTCCTCTTATGTGGCTTTGGTTACCCCTTAGGCACCAGCGCTCAGGTGTGACTACTACAACCTTTGCAACTACAGTACATACCTCTGTACAGCACAACATGAGGTTCTAGCCCTCATGTCAATTTCCCAAAATCCATTTCAACCAGACTGTTTTCCATGGGGTATCCCCAAAGAGATGCACTGCCAGCTTTCAGTTGTGTCCCTCACCATCCAGATGCTTGTTTTGAATGTGAGGCAGGTATCCAAGCATCTTGATATTTAAATAAGTTCACTGACACAGACACAGATCCTACAAAAAAATATATATATTACTGTAGGCGTCTGAAATCCTTTGTTAAAAAAAAAAAGTATGCCAGAGGTTTAATTTAATTTTTCTGTAGCTGACGGGCAGGAAAATGAATTGACTTAGCAAGGTTGTGTGAGCTTCAGACCTATGCGTCTTGCTTTGGAATTTTAAAAGTCGAGGGGATAGATACACCAAATGTGCGATGTCACAAAGGGGATTTGCAGTGCAGAATTGGCACTCTGAAATTTAAAAGTCTAATTTGCCTGTGCATTAACCTTGATTTTTTTCCTGTTGTAATGTATGTCAGGCGTTATTTATAGATGTACTTTTAAGGTGCAGGCAATTTTGAAGCAACAGGAAAATGGGCTAGAATTATACTATTGATCAGAATTACAGTGATCTTTATTAGTCACAGTAAGAATCTCCTGAAATAAGGCAAAATAAGTCATCTATAGTAGGTATAAGATTACACAAAACACACAATAGATAATTCACTCTATAACTAGCACAATAACATTTTATGCAGCAGTACAGAGGTGTAGCTAATTTTCCCCAGATAACAGCTGTATGCTGGATGTTGCATGGCACTCAATTATGCCCCGACTTTGTGGCCCAAATGACCCAAAGAGGTCTGTGGGTCCAATTCCAGTATTCCTGAGCTGGGAGTACTTGCAAATTGTTTGTTAATTAAAGTTTGTCACTTTATTTAATGACATTTATTGTGATTTAATAACATGGTATATACAAGAATATAGTGGCGCAACCCTCTTAATTTCTGGACTTAGGTGCACTGTCATAGGCTTACCAACTGCCACTTAAAAAATAAAAAACAATAGGGGGGGGGGGGAGCCTGACTGCTCAGCAAGACGGTCGCGTGTAAGTGAGCTCCTCACAGCATAGCCCTGCAAACTATATATTTTGCGACCCTCTACCCACATCATGGTCAAAATTGGCAGAGACAGACACAAAGACAGAACAGACCCGCAGCCCTTCAGAAATGGAGATATATCTCCATAGGAAAGCTTCCTCTGTCCCAGCCAGTGGTGACAAGATGGCGCCGATAGACCTGCCGGAGCGAGAGATGCTAATGGACACCGCGACCGAAGAAGAGGCTGAAAGTTACCAGGAGGTGGCCTCAAACAGCGTTACTCAAATAACCAAACAATTCCTACAACAAGCACTCTCTCAGGCAGTTGCCCCTGTGCTTCATGATCTAGCTGATATCAAATCTGAACAGGGTAGAGGCCCTAGAAAATAACATAGCAGCCCTCCTTTCAAGCCCTAAGGAACAATTGTGAAACCCAAGCAAGTTCCTTGAATGTAGCGTTTGCTCTAATCGAGGATCAAGAAAATAGAAGCAGACGTAAAAATGTCAGAATGTGAGGCGTCCATGAGACCATCCCGTATGAGTCCCTACCTGAAGCTGTTGATGCCATTTTTGCAGATCTCTTGGGAAGAGAGAGAGCCCTGGAGACCAAAGCCAAAAGCAGGTGAGCAACCCAGAGATGTAATCTGCGGCCTTCTTAGCTATATTGACACTGCGGCTCTCCTCAAGGCTGCCAGGGAGAAGCAAGAAGTGCTCTTTGAAGGAGGGAAAATCCTCTTGTTTCAAGATCCGGCGCCATCCACGCTTAATAAAAGGAGAGCGCTGTGTCCTTTGACAGAGGTTCTCAAGTCCAACCAAATATCTTTCAAGTGGCTATTTCCATTCGGACTCACCTTCAGTTCCAACGTAAAAAGATGCACAGTCCGGGTCCCGGAAGACTTCCAGCCGCGTGGTCACTGCTGCAAATTCCTCCAATAGAGATACCATCATGGCTACCTGTGACAACTACCAACACGCCACTACCTGACCTTCCAGATCCAGGCCGTTGAGAGAAAGTAGCACAGAAGAAGAAAGTACCCCAAAAACATAGGGACACTTGATAGCTAAGTATCACCTTATGCTTTATGTTTGTTAGATGCCTTGAGCAGGAGGAGAGATCTGGAAAATGGTCTCATGACATCAGATGAGTCTGGCCTTGCTATGCTGTATTCCAGTTATGGTTTACACTCTGCATTAAATACCAGATCTGATTGCCAGGACTGTTAGTTTAACAAGTTAACATAGTTCTTATGGTTCTAAAGGTTTGGAAAACAGGTTATTGCCTTCTGCACGGTATAGCAGACGAAAAGGTGCAGTTAAAATACCCGAGCACTAGGCTAATGTTATATGTCTGCAGAGTATGCTGCTACATGTCAGGTTTTATACTTATTAACCCCCCCCCCCCCCCTATAAGATGAAGGAAGGCCAGAACATACTAGGTTACTGCCATTCCCTTCAGCTTTATCATAAAACATCAATACGCTGATCTCCTTAGCTAAAAGGTCAGCGTTGATTTTGCCCATTCGAATTGACTTGTATAATGTAGTACACGTTTTTCCTCCATCCTCTTATCCTTCCTCTTCCTTCCCCGGGATAGCGCAGTTCAAGTTGGCTTCAAAGGTGCACAGGGAACATATTTTACTAAGATGACTTTCATCAAATATGTATCATTTAATGTGAGGGGTCTTAACACCCCACAAAAGAGGTCTCAGGTTATAGGTCTCTTGAGGAAGACCCGAGCAGATGTCTGCTTCCTTCAGGAGACTCACTTTAAGGCAGGTTGTGTTCCATCACTGCCCAGGTCCTATTTAAAAATGTGGTATCTTGGATCATATGTCAAAGCGTCTCGCAGGTGGGGGATTGTAATTGCCGGGCATGTACCTTTCACACACCATCTTACGCAAGAAGATCCAGAGGGTCGTTATGTTTTTGTGAAACGGGTGACAAGAGGAGAAAAGGTAACACTAGCTAGCCTATATTGCCCAAATGAGGATCAACAAAAATGGCTGGGGAACACTTTAAAAAAAACTAGAAATGTTGCTGAAGGCATCAAACTGGTGGGTGGAGACCTTAATGTGGCCTTATCACTTGCTCTGGACACTTCTGAAGGCCCCTCAGCACAATCACAGGCCTCTTTTGGTCGCATTAATAAAATGCTTTCAAAGATGTGTTTAGTAGACGCTTGGCGGTGCTCCACCCTACCGAGCGTGACTACAACCTTTTACTTTCATCTCAGACAGATGTAAAGATTTTTGCAACATGCGGATATCGATCATATCACGATTTCAGACCACGCGCCGTCTCAGCCTCAGTGACCTTCTTTAGCCTGCCACCAAAACAGATGTGATGACTAAATGAAATCCTGCTAGACAAGGAGACCTAAATCTCTTAGTCAAAAACTTCAGAGGTTTTTTATAGAAAACAACCCAGCGGACACATCAATGGAAACGGTCTGGATAACGCACAAAGCAGTGATGAGAGGGGAACTAATAGCCTTGGGGAGCAGAGTCAAAAAGGACAAGGCAAAAGTTACTAAATTCCCTGCCCATCTCCCCAAATAGCAACTATAGATTCTCTCCATAAAAAATCCAAAGCTGTACAAGCACACACTGAGTTGCTGCAAGCTGAGAAGGGATCAAAAGACCATCTTAATGCTTGCAATGCAAAAGCGTATCAATATTCTAAATTCCGCTTCTATGCTCATGGGGACAAGGGCACCAAACTTATGTCTCAACTCATAAAACAAAGGAAAAACTCCACATTCATTACTACTATTAAAACGAATAGAGGTAAATTGTGTCAAAAACAAATTATATTGCAGGGGTGTTCCGTGAGTTTTATCAGGGCTTATATGGTCTTAGGGAATCCAGAGAATTGTCTGAGGGCCTATCCAACAGAAGAATTGGATAGATTCTTAAGTAACTACGGTTGCCCTGCCTGACCAAAGGGGAAGTGGAAGATCTTATGAAGCCAGTCACAGAGGAAGAAGTTAAAAAGGTCATAAACTCAATGCAATTAGGGAAAAGCTCTGGCCCTGATGGTTTTCCAGTTGGTTATTATAGGGGCATTCCTAACAGATATGACTCCACAAATTACAAATTGGTGCAGGTCCCTTATAACAGGATCGCGTCTCCATATTGTTTTTCTTTTTTTTTATATTTCTTACTCATGTCAATATGTAACCAATATATCAGTCTATATGGTATTACTAATTCTATTTAGATATGACACTTTGTATAAACATCCTAATACTTGGAAATCGTATAATATGTCAGGTGTGAGATCCATTTGCCTTGCATTGTGTATTAAAAATGACGTACCGACCATTGGTACTGCGTACTGAGTCGGATTGTGTTATTCTTTATATTTACTCAATAAAAGAATTTAACCCCCCCCCCAAAAAAAAAAAAAATATATATATCAAAAACAATAGTAATAAAATGACAGGCACTCTACCATCTGGAATTTTATTGCAAAGTCTTGCAAATATGATATATCAAGCTTAATAATACTTATCTGACAATGCATAATATCTCTTGAAATGCTCTAAATACCCCAAAATAAAATGATACACTTAAAAAAGAATAATATATCATAAAAATATATAAAATTAATAAAAATGAGTTGTTAGTCTCTCAATATAAGTAAATAGAATTGTCAATAGTTCATAATAGGTTATCTGTAAAGCCTCCCTTATTAATAGTCTCAGTTCATACATAATTAATAGATGGTTAATGATCAGTTACTCCAATCTTAGTTCCCAATAGTTGTTGTTCATGGCAACAGAGGTTAAAATTAGTGATGAGCGAGCACCAAAGTGTTCGGGTGATCGGGAACTCGGTCTGAACACATAGCGATATTTGTGCGCTCGGCCAAGCACCCCGAGTATAATTGAAGTCAATGGAGGCGACCAGGGGTAGGGTGCCTGGTTCATAGGAAAAGGTCTGAAAGTGATGGAAAACACCTCTGAAATCGATCAGGAACAGCAGGGGGACCATGACTGGATGCACCTTGGACTCCTATGTCGCTGCTGGGAACTATCTTGTATGCCATTTTTACAGACCAAAAAAAAAACGCGGCCAAAACCCTGCGCCCCCCCCCCCCCAAAAAAAAATATATTCTAGAGGACAAATTGTTAGGAAGCATTCTTTCCTGTATATTCAATTGTATATACAGTGTAAGTGCTGCCAAAAATTACAAGGAAGAAGCACTCCGATACAGCCTGTATATCAAATAAAGGAGGGCCTCATTCACATGGTGCTACAATTGTTCAGGTACACTGCTACACTCCTAAAGCCTATGCACTAAGTGAAAGGGCTGCCAAATATTACAAGGAACCGACACTCCAATACACCCTTTGTTACACATAAAGGAGGGCATCATACACACCCTTAATTATCCTTGATGGCCTTCTGGTGACCTTTCAAAACATTCGGAGTGAGGGCATGCTGTTGACCTTATATAAAAATTATGGGCGAGTGCTTGCTGCTGAGCTGACCTTCTAAAAAAAATATATGTGAGGGCCTGCTGTTCAGCTGACGCTCTAAAACATTATATGAGGGTCTTCAGGTGAGCAGACCGTATAAACATTACAGGAGAGAGGCCTACAGGTAGCAGACCGTATAAAATCATTAGAGGTGAGGGCATACAGGTGAGGCAGACCGTATAAAACATTGGAGGTTAACATAGTACATAAGCCGAAAAAGACATTTGTCCATCCAGTTCGGCCTGTCATCCTGCAAGTTAATCCAGAGGAAGCAAAAAAAAAAAAGTGAGGTAGAAGCTAATTTTCCCACCTTTAGGGAATAAAAAATTCCTTCCCGACTCCAATCAGGCATCAGAATATCTCCCTGGATCAACGACCCCTCTCTAGTAGCTATATCCTGTAATATTATTACACTCCAGAAATACATCCAGGCCCCTCGTGAATTCCTTTATTGTACTCACCATCACCACCATCCTCAGGCAGAAGAGTTCCATAGTCTCAATGCTCTTCCGTAAAGAATCCTTTTCTATGTTTGTGTACAAACCTTCTTCCTCCAAACGCAGAGGATGTCCCCTCGTCACAGTCCTTGGGGATAAATAGATGATGGGATAGATGTCACGACTGTGACTGATCCAGACAGGTCTGGGAGGAGAAGGTCGCAGCGACTTGCTACTCGCGATAGCTTGTGAGTTTGCTCCGTGGTTCAGGGTATGTCATCTGGGTTTTGCCTTGTGAACCTTTTTGTCCTGACTGGGAGTTTGTAGGCATCCTTCTCAGGTGAGTCCTGTCTGCCACTCCCAGCTACTATATTAGTTTCACTTTCACTTGCAGCCATTGCCAGATATAGTCCTTACTTCCAATTCTATTCTGACCTTTGAAGGAGATCGTTTGATGGTGTTGCTGTGGAGCTCTTGTCCGGCGTGGACTGTCGTGATTGGGATCGCCTTCTCTGCTCGTGACAGGATAAGTCTATCTCTGTTATAGTTTGTTTGTTGTTGTCTTCCCCTGCTGTTCTCCTAGACATGAGTGATGGTGACTAGTGCTCCCATCGGCCTTTCCCCACTCTAGGCTTTAGGGTGACTGAGGGTTTAGGCATCCTGCTCGCCGCACGGGTTCACACCCCCGTCTAGGGTATCAGGGCAGACAGGTGCCAGCTTTGGGTTAGTCAGGGGTGGCCATTCTATTTCCCATCCGTAGAATAGGGTCCCCCTCCCCTCCGTCTGGTGCGGCCACGACTGCTGCTGGGGTAGCGGTCGTGACAGTATATCTGGCCTTTAAAAAAAAAAATTTAAAAAGTGACATTTCTTCTTCTTTTTTTTTCTTTTTTGCTTGCTGTTTTGCTTTGTATTTTTTCTGTTCCACTATGGATTCCGGTTACGGTTTATGGCGAAACAATTACAGGGATTATCCTTTGAAGTGGCAGGATTAAAAAGCAACAGTGCTGCAGCAGCAGCCATCCTTGGGTTCCACCGTTGCTACGGGAAACCAAGGTACTCCTTGAGCCCAAAAGTGGCTTTAACCTGATAGGTTCTCAGGGAGGGAGAGACCAATTTGTAACCTTCAGAGAAGCTTGCAAATTGTTCTTCAGGTTACGCTCTAGATCCTCCGGCGGTGAGGAACAACGGGTGGGCATTGTAATTTCTCACCTGCAAGGAGATCCGCAGGCTTGGGCTTTCTCCCTACCATCAGACTCTCTGGCCTTACGATCAGTGGAGGAGTTTTTTGAAGCCCTGGGTCTCGTATATGATGACCCGGACAGGGTCTCACTGGCTGAGTCTAAGCTACGTGGGACTTCGGCAGGAGACCGGTCTTCTGAACTATATTGTTCCGAATTCCGTAGGTGGGCTACTGATACGTTATGGAACGACTCGTCCCTTAGGAGTCAGTTCTGCCAGGGGTTGTCTGAAAAATTAAGAGACGCGCTGGCGGTATACGAGGTCCCTGGGTCTCTGTCCATAAGAATCGACAGACGACTCAGGGAGAGACTATTAAATTTTACGGAGGCCTCTATAGGGCAGGGATCGGTTTGTTATGATCCAGTCGAACCAATGCAAATAGGAGGCGCCACTAGACGGGTGAATCCTTCAAAGTTCCGCTGTAGGTCAGAGGTTTGTTTTCGTTGTGGGGGGAGGGGTCATTTTGTAAAGGTTTGTCCCTCAGAACCCAAGAGACCACAAACAAAGGAGCCGCCGGGAAAACTAGAGTCCCCAGATTGTGCGGAGGATAACAGTCTGGGCGTATTCGTTTCCTCCAGACACATGTCTCAGTTTTTGTTGTCCGCTACCGTTGAGGCGGGCAATAAGACTGAGATCTGTTCCGTCTTTTTGGACAGTGGGGCGGGGGTCAACTTGGTGGATTCACGGTTTGCTCAGGCTCTGGGTTTTACTCCAGAACCGATACGCAGAACTATTCCTGTTTTTGCCATCGACTCCTCCCCTCTTACTCAGAAAGAGTTAACTCAGATCATTCATAATATCCATCTGCAGGTAGGGGACCTCCATAAAGAGCATATCTCGTGTTATGTCCTGGACGGTCTTCCGGCTCCTATGGTATTGGGGCTTCCCTGGCTGGTGACTCACAATCCAGTGGTGGATTGGCAGGCCGGGGAGATTGTGGAGTGGAGTGAACATTGTAAGGACAACTGCTTGAGTAGTAGGTGCTCTACACTCTCTGTAACATCTTTACCTGCCTTTCTGTCAGATTTTATGGATGTGTTCTCTGAGAAGGGTTGTCAGGGGTTACCACCTCATCGTCCATATGATTGCCCGATTAATCTACTACCTGGGGCCAAACTACCTAAAACCCGGTTATACAATCTTTCCGGCCCGGAGAGGAAGGCTATGAAAGATTATATTTCGGAGAGTTTGGCTAAGGGACACATCAGACCCTCTTCTTCACCTGTGGCTGCAGGGTTCTTTTTTGTTAAAAAGAAAGATGGGGGCCTACGTCCTTGCCTGGATTTCCGGGAATTAAACCGGATAACTATCCGAGATCCCTATCCTCTTCCTCTCATTCCCGACCTCTTTAATCAGGTTGCTGGTGCTAAATGGTTCTCAAAAATGGATCTCAGAGGAGCCTATAACCTGGTTCTCATCAAAGAGGGGGATGAGTGGAAGACGGCTTTTAATACTCCGGAAGGGCATTCTGAAAATCTGGTCATGCCATTTGGTCTTACTAATGCGCCTGCGGTATTCCAACATTTTGTCAACGATATTTTTAGTCACCTTATCGGGAGATTTGTTGTGATATATCTTGATGACATCCTGGTCTATTCCCCAGATCTGGATACACATAAGATCCATGTGAGACAAGTGCTGCAGATATTAAGGGCCAACAAATTGTTTGCTAAGTTAGAAAAATGTGTGTTCGCCGTAAAAGAACTGCCATTTCTGGGGTATGTTTTGTCAGATTCAGGTTTCCGCATGGATCCAGAGAAAGTCCGGGCGATTATAGACTGGGATCTGCCTGAGAACCTGAAGGCATTGCAACGCTTCCTGGGGTTTGTCAATTTTTATAGAAAGTTTATAGAAAACTATTCCTTGGTGGTCAAACCACTGACGGACATGACCAGAAAGGGATCCGATTTTTCCAAATGGTCACATGCAGCCAAAACTGCCTTTGCATCTCTGAAGGAGAGATTCACCTCGGCCCCTATTCTCGTACAGCCAGATGTCTCGCTTCCTTTTATTGTAGAGGTTGACGCATCAGAGGTGGGGGTGGGAGCGGTACTATCTCAGGGCCCGTCCCCTGGTGGATGGCGTCCGTGTGCTTTCTTTTCGAAGAAATTGTCTACTGCAGAAAGGAACTATGATATTGGCAACAGGGAACTTTTGGCTATTAAGTTGGCTTTTGAGGAGTGGCGTCATTTTTTGGAGGGGGCGGTTCATCCCGTCACGGTGATTACTGATCACAAAAACTTATTATATCTGGAGTCTGCTAAACGTCTCACCCCTAGACAGGCTCGGTGGTCGTTATTTTTTACTAGGTTTAATTTTGTAATAACCTATCGCCCGGGGGCAAAAAATACTAAGGCGGATGCATTGTCTCTAAGTTTTCCTGGAGGGGGTGATGTTGAGGTACCAGAGCCCATTTTGCAAAAGGGGGTGGTGGTCCTGCATTACACTCAGGTTTGGAGGGGAGGGTGTTGGAAGC
Source organism: Bufo bufo (assembly GCF_905171765.1). Classification (NCBI taxonomy): domain Eukaryota; kingdom Metazoa; phylum Chordata; class Amphibia; order Anura; family Bufonidae; genus Bufo; species Bufo bufo. Next base: position 746,669,215 of record NC_053389.1, on the reverse strand, counting down.
TCAGGGGGACGCCCCGGCCTCCTGCCCCCTCGGGAAAACTGTTTTGTGCCAGAAAATTTACGACTGGAGATACTAAAAGAACACCATAACTCCACACTGGCAGGACACCCAGGTAGTTGGGCAACCTCTTGAGTTAGTGTCTCGTCGGTTCTGGTGGCCAAAATGGCGCCAGGAGGTGTTGAATTTTGTGTCTGCATGTGCTACCTGTGCTCGTTCTAAGGTAGATCATACTCGTCGGCAGGGCGTCTTTTACCTCTGGCCATCCCCAACAGGCCTTGGACGCACCTGTCAATGGATTTCATTACGGATCTACCAGTATCAGCGGGGAAGACTGTTATCCTTGTAGTTGTTTGACAGATTCAGTAAAATGGTGCACTTTATTGCTCATGCCCGCATTGCCTATGCTAACACACTGCTCAGGTTTTTATTGACCACATCGTGAAGCTTCACGGGGTCCCTTCCGATATTGTTACGGATCGTGGTACCCAATTTGTTTCTAAATTTTGGAAAGCTTTTTTGTTCTCGTTAGGGGGTTCATCTGTCGTTTTCTTCATCTTTTCCATCCACAGTCCCAACGGTCAGACTGAACGTCCCAATCAAAACCTAGAGACATATTTGAGATGCTTTGTTTCCGAAAATCAGGAGGAATGTGGTCATCCTATTTACCGTTAGCCGAGTTTGCCATTAATAATCGTCGTCAAGAATCCACCGATAAGTCACCATTTTTTTGGTGCGTATGGTTTCCATCCTCAGTTTTGTACGTTTAGTGAGGGGGGCCGTCTGGGATTCCGAGGAGGAACGATTTGCGTCTTCACTTTCTTTCAGTGTGGCAGAGTGTGAAGAGAAAGTTGAAGAGAATTGGTGGTAGATACAAACGTGCGGCTGATAGGAAGCGTTCTGAAGGTCCGGACCTTGGGGTGAATGACTTGGTGTGGTTGTCTACCAGAAATATCAAGTTGAAGGTTCCCTCGTGGAAATTAGGTCCGAGATTTAAATGGCCTTATAGGGTAATTAAGATCATTAACCCGGTGGCTTTTCGTCTGGAGCTACCTCAGACTCTAAGGATCCATAATGTCTTCCACAGATCTCTGCTTAAGAGATATGTAGAAACCTCCTGAACCATTGCCACTACCCGCCTCCACCGGTGGTTGTTGATGGCAGGTCTTGAGTTTCAGGTAGAAAAGATTGTTGATTCACGATATGTTCACCGCTCTCTTCAGTACCTGGTGCACTGGAAAGGTTATGGTTCCGAGAGAGAATGTGGGTTCCAGCATCAGAGATAAAAGCGGACAGACTCATTCGGGCTTATTCATAGCTCCCCATCCGGAGAGGCCAGGTCTTGAGGAGCCAGGGGCCCCTCGTAGAAAGGGGGTACTGTCACGACTGTGACTGATCCAGACAGGTCTGGGAGGAGAAGGTCGCAGCGACTTGCTACTCGCGATAGCTTGTGAGGTATGCTCCGTGTTCAGGTATGTCATCTGTGGGTTTTGCTTGTGAACCTTTTGTCCAGACTGGGAGTTTGTAGGCATCCATCTCAGGTGAGTCCTGTCTGCCACTCCCCAGCTACTATATTAGTTTCACTTTCACTTGCAGTCATTGCCGATATAGTCCTTACTTCCAGTTCTATTCTGACCTTTGAAGGAGATCGTTTGATGGTGTTGCTGTGGAGCTCTTGTCCGGCGTGGACTGTCGTGATTGGGATCACCTTCTCTGCTCGTGACTGGATAAGTCTATCTCCTGTTATAGTTTGTTTGTTGCTGTCTTTCCCCCTGCTGTTCTCCTAGACATGAGTGATGGTGACTAGTGCTCCCATTGGCCTTTCCCCACTCTAGGCTTTAGGGTTGACTGAGGGTTTAGGCATCCTGCTCGCCGCACGGGTTCACACCCCGTCTAGGGTATCAGGGCAGACAGTGCAGCTTTGTGTTATCAGGGGTGGCCATTCTATTCCCATGCGTAGAATAGGGTCCCCCTTCCCCTCCGTCTGGTGCGACACACTGCTGCTGGGGTAGCGGTCGTGACAATAGATCTCTGTACTGACCCCTGATATATTTATACATAGAATTAGATCTCCCCTCAGTCGTCTTTTTTCTAAAGTGAATAACCCTAATTTTGATAATCTTTCAGGGTACTGTAAGTTTGCGCCCCATTCCAGGTTATTACTTTAGTTTGCCCTCCTCTGTACCCTCTCCAGCTCTGCTATGTCTGCCTTGTTCACAGGAGCCTAGAACTGTACACAGTACTCTATGTGTGGTCTGACTAGCGATTTGTAAAGTGGTAGGACTATGTTCTTTTCACGGGCATCTATGCCCCTTTTGATGCAACCCATTATCTTATTGGCCTTGGCAGCAGGTGCCTGACACTGGTTTTTGCAGCTTAGTTTGCTGTTTATTAAAATTCCTAGATCCTTTTCCATGTCAGTGTTACCGGGTGTTTTACCATTTAGTATGTACGGGTGACTTGCATTTTTCCTTCCCATGTGCATAACTTTACATTTGTCAGTGTTAAACCTCATCTGCCACTTATCTGCCCAAGCCTTCAATCTATCCAGATCCCTCTGTAGTAGTATACTGTCCTCTTCAGTGTTAATTACCTTACACAGTTTAGTGTCATCTGCAAAAATTTATATTTTACTATGCAAGCCTTCTACAAGATCAATAATAAATATATTGAAGAGAATAGGGCCCAATACTGACCCCTGAGGTGCCCCACTAGTGACAGTGACCCAATCTGAGTATGTACCGTTAATGACCACCCTCTGTTTTCTATCATTGAGCCAGTTACTTACCCACATACAGACATTTTCTCCTAGTCTGAGAATTCTAATTTTATATACTAACCTTTTATGTGGTACAGTGTCAAATGCTTTGGAGAAGTCCAGATATACGACATCCATTGATTCGCCGCTGTCAAGTCTAGAACTTACCTCCTCATAGAAACTGATTAAATTAGTTTGGTATGACCGATCCCTCATGAAGTCATGCTGATATGGCGTTATTTGCTTATTTCCGTTGAGATGCTCTAAGATAGCATCTCTCAGAAAACCTTCAAACAGTTTACCCACAACAGATGTTAAACTTACTGGCCTATAGTTTCCAGGCTCTGTTTTTGGACCCTTTTTTTAATATTGGCACCACATTTGCTATGTGTCAATCCTGTGGGCCATTCCCTGTCAGTATAGAGTCTGCAAATATCAGAAATAAGGGTCTGGCTATGACATTACTTAATTCACTTAGGATACGGGGGTGTATGCCATCCGATCCTGGCGATTTGTCTATTTTAATCTTTTTAAGTCGCTGTTGTACTTCTTCCAGGGTCAGACAGGACACTTTTAATGGGGAATTTATTTTTACATTCAGCATTTTATCTGACAGTTTATTTTCCGTAGTGAATACATTGTAGAAAAAAATATTTAACAGCTTTGCTTTGTCTTCGTTGCTCTCTGCGACTCCCCCCTCCTTACTCTTTAAAGGGCCGACACCTTCAGAATTATACTTTTTAACATTTATATAATTGAAGAACATTTTAGGGTTAGTTTTACTCTGTTTGGCAATTAATCTCTCGGTCTCTGTAGTGAGGGCTTGAAGGTGAGCAGACCCTATAAAACATTGTAGTGAGGGTCTACAGGTGAGCAGACCATATAAAACATTGGAGGTGAGGGCCTGAAGGTGAGCTGACCCTATAAAACATTGTAGTGAGGGCCTACAGGTGAGCAGACCGTATAAAACATTGTAGTTGAGGGCCTACCGGTGAACAGACCACATAAAACATTGGAGGTGAGGGCCTGAAGGTGAGAGGACCCTACAAAACATTGTAGTGAGGGCCAACAGGTGAGCAGACCGTATAAAACATTGGAGGTGAGGGCCTGAAGGTGAGCCGACCCTATAAAACATTGTAGTGAGGGCCTACAGGTGAGCGGACCATATAAAACATTGGAGGTGAGAGCCTGAAGGTGAGCCGACCCTATAAAACATTGTAGTGAGGGCCTACAGGTGAGCAGACCGTATAAAACATTGGAGGTGAGGGCATAAAGGTGAGCGGACCCTATAAAACATTGTAGTGAGGGCCTACAGGTGAGCAGACCGTATAAAACATTGGGAGTGAGGGACTGAAGGTGAGCGGACCCTATAAAACATTGTAGTGAGGGCATATATACGTATATGGAAGAGGAGGAGGAGAAAACAAGATTCAAACATATACCCTTTTTTTGCGGTTAAAAGGGTGCATCTGAATCTTGTGGATTGAGTACATTATAAAGCATACATTTAAATTGCGTTTTTGTTCCTCATTAGCTCAGCTTTCCTCTGGTGGAGTGGAGAAGTCAGGGGCAATCCAGGCCTTGTTCATTTTTATCTGAGTCAACCTGTCAGCATTGTCAGTGGACAAGCAGATACGCTTATCTGTTATAATGGCACCAGCAGCACTAAATACATGCTCAAACAATACGCTGGCGACAGGGCAGGCCAGCACCTCCAAGGCATAGAGCGCAAGTTCGTGCCACGTGTCCAGCTTGGACACCCAGTAGTTGTAAGGCACCGAGAGATCATTGAGGACGCTGACACGGTCTGCTATGTATTCCTTCACTATCTTCCAAAACTTTTCCCTCCTTGGAACAGTAGGCTGCGCTTCAGGGTGCGGTTGCTGGCGGGGTGTCATGAAAGTGTCCCATGCCTTGGAAAGTGTTGCCCTGCCTTTGTTGAAACTGGAGTGTGTTCCCGTTGTCTGCCTTCCTCATTTGCCAATGGAAGTACGGACTCTGCACCAGCTTTGTCAGATGGAAATGTTTGGAGCAATTTCTCAATAAGGACCTTCTGGTATTACACCATTTTACTTGCCCTCTCCAACACAGTAATGAGAAATGAGAAGTTCTCTTTGTAGCGGGGGTCGAGAAGGGTGAACACACAGTAATCCGTGTTATCTAAAATACATATAACACGAGGGTCGCGGGAAAGGCAGCCTAACATGTAGTCAGCCATGTGTGCCAGAGTACCAACAGGCAAGACGTCTATGTCGACGTCAGGATGACTCTCCATCTTCTCATCCTCCTCCTCCTCCTCTTGTGCCCATCCACGTCGAACCGAAGGAATTAAAGTTCCATCGGTAGTACCCTCTGTAGCAGAGGCAACTCTCTCCAGCTCCTCCTCCTCCTCATGGTCCAATTCACGCTGAGAAGACGAAATGTGGGTGGTCTGGCTATCACCCACACTAAAGTCCTCCCCCATTTCCACATCTGCCACATTCAGAGCGTCGTCCTTAATTGTGAGCAGCGATTGTTTCAGTAGACACAGAAGTGGGATGCTTACGCTGATTATAGCGTTATCGCCAAGAACCATCTGTGTGGATTCATCAAAGTTTCTTAAAACCTCACAGAGGTCTGCCATCAATGCCCACTCCTCGCTTGTGAATAGTGGAAGTTGACTCGAAAGGCGACGACCATGTTGCAGCTGGTATTCCACAACTGTCCTCTGCTGCTCACAAGGCCTGGACAACATGTAGAACGTAGAGTTCCAGCGCGTGCTCACGTCGCACAACAGTCGGTGAGCTGGAAGCCTCAAGCGCTGCTGCAGCGTTGACAGACCGGCTGAAGCTGTGAACGACTTTCAGAAATGGGCACACACGCGACAAACCTTTACTAGTAGCTCTGTCAAATTTGGGTATGTTTTAAAAAAACGCTGAACCACTAAGTTTAATACGTGTGCTAGGCATGGAACGTGCATCAGGTTGCTGAGCTCCAAAGCCACCACCAAGTTACAGCCATTGTCCGACACAACCATGCCTGGTTGAAGGTTGAGTGGCGACAGCCACAGCTCGGTCTGGTCCCTTATACCCTGCCACAGCTCTGCAGCGGTGTGCTATTTGTCCCCTAGCAGATCAGCTTCAGCCTGCTGACGTTTCCCCATAACAGTGCTACACTGCTTCCAGCTACTGACTGATGGCTGACTGCTGGAGGTAGAAGTGGTGGAGGTAGCGGCGGAAGAGGAGGAGGAGAAGTGGGGGTTGGAGCCGGAAACATAGCTGTTGGCGGAGACCCTGATGGACGTAGGCCCAAAATCCTGGGCGTGGGTAGACTCTCACTTCCGGCCTCCACAACATTCACCCAGTGTGCGGTCAGGGAAATGTAGTGTCCCTGGCCACCAGCACTTGTCCATGTGTTCGTGGTCAAGTGGACCTTCCCAGTACTGCGTTGGTCAGGGCACGGGTGATGTTCTGGGACACATGCTGGTATAAGATAAAAATAGTGGCGGCTGGGGACTGCGTACTGAGGGGCGGCTGCCAACATCAGGCTACGGAAGGCCTCAGTCTCCACAAGCCTATATGGCAACATTTCAAGGTCCAGTAATTTTGAAAGTTGCGCATTTAGTGCTATGGACAGTGGGTGGGTGGCTGGGTATTTCCGCTTGCGTTCAAATGCCTTGGGTAAGGACAAGTGGACGCTGCGCTGGGACAGGGAAGTGGATGTAGTTGCTGATGGTGCATGCGAAGGCCCAGGTGCAGGGCAAGGGGCATCCGGCCCTGCACCTTCGACAGGGGATTGGCCAGCAGTGCTTAACACAGGGGAAGAGGACGCAGTGGGGTGGCCCGCAGACCCAGATTCTGGACCCAGGCGTTTGGCCCACTGATTAGGGTGCTTGGATGCCATGTGGCGAATCATGCTGATGGTGGTGAGGTTGCTGGTGTTCGCCCCCGGCTCATTTTGGTAAAGCACAGGTTGCAAACTACCACTCTTTTGTCGTCTGCACTTTCCGCAAAAAAGCGCCATATTGCGGAACACCTACCCCTTGGCAAGGGAGATTTACACATGTGGGTGCTCAGTGTAATGGTAGCGGGCCTGTTTGGTGTGGGCCGACTTCTCCCTTTTGCCACACCACTGCCTCTTACAGCTTGTTGCGGTGCTGCAGATCCCTCCTCGTCTGTACTGCTTTCCTCGCTCGGCTTTTCACCTTCCCGAGTTGGGTCACTGACCTCATCGTCCACCACCTCCCCTTCCACTTCCTCATCCCCATCCTCCTGACTTTACCTAACCACAACCTCAGTGATTGACAACTGTGTCTCATCCTCATCCGCCTCGTGAACAAATAATTGACATTCCCCACCCTCATCTTCTTGACCCTGTGACAGTTTAAGAGGTTGTGAATCAGGGCACAAGATCTGTGCCTCTTCAAGCGTGCTTGGCCAGAGGGCGTGAAAATAGGTCCTCGGAATGTCCGAGTGTTGTATCAACGGTTTGTCCGACTCCTGACTCTACATGGTGGGAGGAAGGAGGATCATGGTGAGGATTCTGTGGACCAGACTCTTTGCTAATGAGATTGGTCTTGGTGGAAGAGAGGGTGGAAGAATTATCTTCTGCCATCCAACCGACCACCCGGTCGCACTGGTCCGACTTGGACAGCGTTGTCCTGCAACGCCCAGTTAACTGTGAAATCAAACAGGGTATGTTGGATTTTTTCTTTTTTCCAGTTTCACCAGCAGCTGGCACAGTTTCATTGCGCTCAGGGCCACGGCCTCTGCCTGAACCGTCAGCAACACGCCCACTTCCCTGTCCCTTAGTGCTCGCCTTCTTCATATTAAAAGGTTTATTCAATAGTTGTTGGACAACTTATTTAAATTTGCCCCCAGCAAAATAATTATCTGCTGGAATACTGTATATAACATTTGTGGATTGAACGCACACACAGATGTGCCTAAAACTAGTTACATTTGTCACAAATAAAAGTTATTCTCTGCTGGAATACTGTATATAACATTTGTGGATTGAACGCACACACAGATATGCCTAAAACTAGTTAAATTTGTCCAAAATAAAAGTTATTCTCTGCTGGAATACTGTATATAACGTTTGTGGATTGAACGCACACACAGATGTGCCCCAAACTAGTTAAATTTGTCCCAAATACAAATAACTCTCTGCTGGAATACTGTATATATGGTTGCGGCCTAAACGCACACACAGATATGCCCAAAAGTAGTTAAGTGGGTCCCAAATACAAATAATTCTCTGCTGGAATATTGTATATAAATTTTTTGGATTGAACGCACACACAGATGTGCCTAAAACTAGTTAAATTTGTCTAAAATAAAAGTCATTCTCTGCTGGAATACTGTATATAACGTTTGTGGATTGAACGCACACACAGATGTGCCCAAAAGTAGTTAAATGTGTCCCAAATACAAATAATTATCTGCTGGAATACTGTATATAACGTTTGTGGATTGAACACACACACAGATGTGGCACAAATTAGGTTAATTTCCACCGGGAAAAAAAATTCTCTGATGGTGCGGTACTCATCTCACTAGCAGGCACACTCTAGTGAATAAGCCCCTTTTTATAATGTCTTCTAAACACACTGTTTTCTGGTGGTGTACTGTAGATCTCACTAATATCAAATCTTTCTGTCTTTTAAAAGCTTTTGGGTACTTAAAAAAGCGATTTTCAGGCCCTACACTATCTGTCCCTTCCTGAAGATGCCTGTCCCTGATACTGCTGAATTTAACCCCTGGTAAAAAAATAAATAAAATGGTGCTGCACTGCTGTCAAACACACACTGTAGTCCTTAAGAGGACTGTTTGGTCTTTCAAATTTTTTTTTGGAGTTAAATCTGTGAATTTCCAGCAAAACGCTATCTGTCCCTGCCTACTGTCTGCTCTCCCTGACTCTGAATGATCGGAGCGCGGGACGTCGGCTCCTATATAAACTGGTATCACGTGTTCCGGCCAGCCAATCAGTGTAAGGCTAATAGCTAACATAGCTATGGCATTTCACTGAAGGGAATTACTTAACTGAACACTGATTGGTTGCTTAGGAGGCGCCAAACGTGCGGGGAGGAGACTCGAGCAATGCGACGAGCACACGTGGTATTCGGCCGAGTACCGCCATGTGCCGAGCATAGCGATGTTCGAGCCGAACCGGTGCTCGACCGAGCATGCTCACTCATCACTAGTTAGAATAAATATATGTATATCCTTCTTGATATCCATCCAAGTTCATATATGAATCATTATGTAAATTGTTGGCAATTGATGTTTAATAGCCCAATTATTAGTATAAATCTTGTTGTTAGAAAAAAACACATATGAACATGTCCAATGCCACTGAGTTTACATTACCACTGAACCGTCCTTCATCCGTCAAGCAGAGATCGCTGGGCTGTGCTCCGCTCTCAGTGTCCGCTATATGAAGTGTTTCCTGGTTTGGCCGAGGCTCTTCCTGTGCATACAAAGGCATGTATTTGCCGAGCTAAGAAAGACAACCATTATGCACTTCAGTAAAGAGAGACATTTGTTTATTGACTCTAGCACCATATGCCAGTCTTTGCACCCCACACGCCCCGTCTTCCACCCATACAAAATATTAACACTATTTTATCCTCAGAAAAGGCCATCAACCATATCATTGGGGGTCCAACACCCAGAACCCCACCATTCAGCAAAGTAGGAAACTGTACAGTGGACAGAGCCAGGAGCAGAAGACTCTGAAGGCTGTGTAGTGGCTCAGCCTGGGTACTGCAGCTCTGCTCCCATTCAAGTGAATGTGAACTGTACTGCAATACTCGGGCACAGTAAACTATATGGAAAGAAAGCTATCCGAAAGAGTTGATAATTGGGGGGTGCCCGGTATAGGGGTGCCCCACTCATTTGATATTGATGACTTATCATAAGTCCTGGAAAAGCCCTTTAAAAAAGGTCATTTTGACAAAAAAAAACTCAAGCACATGCAGTTTTACTGTATATCCACTCCATGTTGTAATACTTTTCTTTGCCTATGCAGATTTTAAAACTGTTTCAGATGTTTTACAGTACCTGAAAAAGACAAATGAGTAACCAAATACAACCATTGAAAAAACTTTGCAATTTATGTTCTGGTTTTTACCCATCAATCTTACTCCCATGTTGCCAAAAAGTTGACTAGTGTGGGCAAAGCTCCATGAATAATTATGTGGAAAAAATAAACAAAAGGTGCATATTAACATACTGAACATACAGTAGCTTCTTGGAGTAATGGCTCAATCTGTTTTGTGTGCTGATCACAGCAACTTCTTCGAGGTATGCCAGCATTAGGTACCCTACAGGGTAAGCAAGAAAAATGATAGAGATTGGCAGTTTTTACCATACAGACAAACTAGGCTTCAGCTTACAGCTGGCAACAGACATTAGATTATCTGCCAATGGGCGCTGTTAGTCACCCTCGCATCTGTTCCTGGAGGAAAAATAAAGTGCACCAGTAGGATATACCTATTTCTTCAGCTGTTTATCTCAAGGATAAGCCTTCTTGAAAGTGTTTTCTGAGCTGAAGATGCATGAACTCCAATACTTACCTTATTTTATGTTGTTTCCCACAAGATTAGACAAACATATTGATATGTTTCCTGACAAAGAAGAGTGCATTAAAACACGCTACAGGGATTGTAGCCCTTTCTATATTTTGTAATAAAGCATATGAATGTCAGAACTGCTCAGGAACATTTCTCTATAAGACATAGCAGACTAACAGCCACCATAATCGGAACCTCTCACTCCCGTCTTCAAGACTTTACCCGAGTTTAACCAATTCTCTGGAATGCGCTACCCCAAGCAATTAGGTTAATTCCCAACATCCACAGTTTTAGGCACTCCCTAAAAACACATCTTTTTAGATTGGCGTATTACATCCTCTAATTTAACTCTCCTCTACCCCCCACCCCCATCAAAATTCCCCCATGCATTAAGAAGCACTACAGCTACCGGCTGGTGACTAGCTGATGCAGCTTTATATCTACTCCCCTATAGTGTTAAGATGGCCAGACCATTGTACAATACAAACATTTGGTTGTTACCTTCTCATCCCTCTTGTTTTTTGTTGACTTGTTTGTTGATATGTTATTTATGACTGTTTGCACATGAACCCCCTGATTGTAATGTCTCTCTATTCTAATTTCCTTCCCTACAGCTGTACTCTGTGTCAATAAGTGTTCATTGTAGGATGCAGGCTTCTAGCAGTGCCTGTCCTGAACTGCGGTGGTGGTGTCTAAACATGTTTCCTCTCACCTTGCAGCGGATACAGTAAAGCTTGATTGTTTGATCACTCTTCTGACAGAAATAGGCCATATTTTACAGCTCTTCTGTAGCCTGGTACCCTGCAGGCATTCTGGAGTAGTTGTCCTCCCAGATGAGCCGACTTAGTGGTCCTCATGGCCCAGAGAAGCGGCAGCTGGATCGAAGGCTCCCTAACTCTTCACTCTCCTCCACACTCTCCTCAAACTAGCTCTACCCCTCTGTTGGCATAAAGTCGGGCCAGCCCACTCCTACCAAGAGGGGAGAAAGGTAAGTCTGATTCCACAGCCGCCAATCAACAAGCGTCATACTACTTGCCCCAAGAGGCCATCACAGCCATGCCTACTAATGGCATGGCTGTGATTGGCCAGAGCAGCATGTGACCTAGGCTCTATATAAGCTTGAGTCACTTAGCGCTGCACGTCAATCTGCTGTTACAAGTGTAGGGAGAGGATGCTGCTGGACTTGTGATTTCAGGCAGAGAATAGGAGAGAATCTAACTCAGCGATCTACAGACAAATAGTTGTGTGGATGCAGGGCACTATTGTTTTACCCTGCCCTAAGCTCATTAACCAAAAAATACAAACTTTTAGAATTTTGTTAGTTAGGTGGGTGGTGGTGGCGGCCATTTTATGCATGCTCAGTGCACCAGCACTGCATCTGAGCTTTTGGGACATTGCAAATCACCATTTTTGGGTGCAAACTACAACATCTGTATTAGTCAGTGTGCAATTTAAGGTAGAAATACACCCATCATTTTCTGGGGTTTTAAAAACACACAATTTTTTTCAAAAAACAGTATTTTCCAGATTTGCAAGTGTTAAATTCAAGTTTAATATATACAGCTTTCATATTCTGTTAGCAAAAAAAGACTTTTTTGGCAATCTACAACATCTGTATTAGTCAGTGTGCAATTTAAAGTAGAAATACACCCATCATTTTCTGGGGTTTTAAAAACACACAATTTTTTTTCAAAAAACAGTATTTTCCAGATCTGCAAGTGTTAAATTCAAGTTTAATTTACTGTATTTTTCGCCCCATAAGACGCACTTTTTTCCCCCCAAAAGTGGGGAAAAGTGCCCCTGCATCTTATGGGGCGAATGCTGGCAATTTACACCGCAGTCTGCATTTCTGCAGCATCACAGACTGCGATGTATTAATGAAGAGGGAGGAGGGTCTGTAGTAGGTGGGGAGAGCGGCGGGCAGTGCAGGCACTGTACTCTGGCCCGCCACTCAGTATGTACTGTATTATAACTAGTGTTAATCATAATATCTAAACTGCGCTCCCCCTGCTCCCCATCTGTACCGTACTTACCGGTACATGTCACACTCCGTCTCCTGTAGTAAGCGCTAGCAGGCAGGTAACTCTTGGAGGTCACGTGCCTGCTCCGCCTACTTTATGAATGAAGCAGGCGGAGCAGGCACGTGACCTCAGTGAGTTACGGCCGCCTGCCTGCTAGCGCTTACTACAGGAGACGGAGTGTGACATGTACCGGTAAGTACGGTACAGATGGGGAGCAGGGGGAGCGCAGTTTAGATATTATGATTAACACTAGGTATAATACAGTACATACTGAGCGGTGGGGCCAGAGTATAGTGCCTGAATTGCCCGCCGCTCTCCCCGCCTACTACAGCCCCTCCTTAGGGATCTATGGGTGGGATAATGATGGGGGGATCTGTGGATGGCATTATGATGGGGGGGAGTCTGTGGATGGCATTATGATGGGGGGATCTGTGGATGGCACTGTTATGGGGGGATCTGTGGATGACACATATAGAAGTGTCATCCACAGATCCACTACCCCATAACAGTGCCATCCACAGATCCCCCCCACCATCATAATGCCATCCACAGATCCCCCCCACCATCATAATGCCATCCACAGATCCCCCCCACCATCATAATGCCATCCACAGATCCCCCCACCATCATAATGCCATCCACAGATCCCCCCACCATCATAATGCCATCCACAAATCCCCCCCACCATCATAATCATAATGCCATCCACAGACACCCCCATCATAATGCCATCCACAGCTCCCCCACATAACAGTGCCATCCACAGCTCTCCCACATAACAGTGCCATCCACAGATCCCCAACATAACAGTGCCACAAATCCACAAATCCCCCACCCCATAACAGTGCATCATCCTCAGATCCCACATAATAGTGTCATGCACAGACCGCCATTACTTCAAACCCACCAAAAGCACACCTAGGTGCGTCTTATGGGTCGGTGCGTCTTATAGGGCGAAAAATACGTATACAGTTTTCATATTCTGTTAGCGAAAAAAAGACTTTTTTGGCAATCTACAACATCTGTATTAGTCAGTGTGCAATTTAAGGTAGAAATACACCCATCATTTTCTGGGGTTTTAAAAACACACTATTTTTTTTTCAAAAAACTGTATTTTCCAGATCTGCAAGTGTTAAATTCAAGTTTAATATATACAGTTTTCATATTCTGTTAACAAAAAAAGACTTTTTGGCAATCTACCAATTCTGTATTAGTCAGTGTGCAATTTAAGGTAGAAATACACCCATCATTTTCTGGGGTTTGAAAAAAAACCTCTTTTGACAAAAAACACTATTTTCAGGCCTTGCAGCATCAGCACGTGTGAAATTACAGGCTTATATACTGCTGTCAAATTCATAAAAAAAAAAAAACTTATTTGGGCACAAAACATGTAGTTGTCAGCCTTTGATGCAGATGTCATTGTGGGATACACCCTTAATACATTTGGGTTACATTCAGAGATTTTAAATACCGCCATTTGGTGCACCAATATTGAATTCAGGCCTACATTGGTTCAGGCCCTGTGAGATACTCCCTCTACATACAGGGGTTTGAATTAGGCATTTGAAATACAGCCTTTTTGTGCAAAGATATATTTACTGCAGGCCTACAGAGGTTCAAGCCCTGTGGGATACCACCTCTACATACAGGGGTTTGAATTAGGCATTTGTAATACAGCCATTTTGTGCAAAGATATATTTACTGCAGGCCTACAGAGGTTCAAGCCCTGTGGGATACCACCTCTACATACAGGGGTTTGAATTAGGCATTTGAAATACAGCCATTTGAAATACAGCCTTTTTGTGCAAAGATATATTTACTTCAGGCCTACAGAGGTTCAGGCCCTGTGGGATACCACCTCTACATACAGGGGTTTGAATTAGGCATTTGTAATACAGCCATTTTGTGCAAAGATATATTTACTTCAGGGCTACAGAGGTTCAGGCCCTCTGAGATACTACCTCTACATACAGGGGTTTGAATTAGGCATTTGAAATACAGCCATTTTGGGCAAAAAAATATTTTATTGAGGCCTAGTCTGGTTCAGACCGTGTGAGATACACCCTTTACATACTGTCGTTCTATTCTACTATTAATTAAACACCCATTTAGGGCAAGATCCTAAATTTAAAAAATATGAGGAGAGCGTCAAATATTGGATATGGCCAGCGATGGACTGGCCATCGGGAGTACCGGGAGAATCCCGGTGGGCCGATCGAATTATGGGCCGGCCAGGGCCGCCATCAGGGGGGCAAAGCTCCAGTAACAGCAGGCAGTGTGGGGGCGGCGCTCACTCACTGACGTCACACGCCTGCTCCTCCCACTAGGCGGCGCAGGCGCGTGACGTCAGTGAGTGAGCGCTGCCGCCCGCACTTGTTACTGGAGGCTGGAGGCGGGAGCTGAATGTAAGGTAGTAAAGACTCTTTACTAAAGAGATGAGCGCTGTGCCCCCACGTGTAGTAGAATACCTACAGTACCTGGAGCCAGACTGTGCACAGAAAGGGCACTTTGTCACTGTGGACAAAGTATGGCACTTTCTGTGCACAGATTGGCTCTAGGTGGGTACAGTGTGGCACTGCAGTCACTAAGGGCACTATTTATCTGGGCATAGTAGGGCACTATCTGCCCACATAGTCAACATATGGCGCTCTGGGCACTGCCATATAATAGTGTGGGTACGGCGATATTTGGTTCTATGTGGGCACTGTATGATTGTGGGCAGATAGTGCCATACTATCCACAGATAAATGGCGCATTTAGTGCCTGTCGTGCCCACATAGTGCCATATAGAACCCATACTCGGAAAGCGCCATACTTGTGTAGACAGAGTATAATTATAGGCAAAGTATGGCACTTTCTGCCCACGTTTTAGCTCTAGGTAGGTATGATATGGCACTTTGTGGGCACTGTAGACACTAAATACACAACTTATCTGAGCATAGTATGCCCAGGTCTTCCCACGGTCATACAGTGCTCAGATAGCGCCATGTTATGCACAGATAAATGGTGTATTTCTTGCTTATGGTGCCATACAGTACCTACCTAAAGTGAAAACCTACAGTACTTTGGCCACAGTCATACAGTGCCGACATAGAGCCAAAGTATGGCACTTTCTATGCACCTAGGTAGGTACTATATGGGTACAAATGCGCTATTTTTCTGTGAATAGGAGGGCACTATCGTGCTCTATGTGGGCACTGTATCACTATTAGGGCAGATAGTGCCATAGAGACAAAATGCCTCCCAGCACATTATACATGGCTCGTCATCATGGTTACGACCTCCCTGTAATCCAGCATTGGTGGTCGAAAAAAGCACCAAACTATGTGCACTCCCACAATCCCGGCTACTCCTATAGTGTGCAAGCATGACCACCGCTGCTGGATTACAGGGTGGTCAAAACCATGGAAACGAGCAGTGCATAATGTGATGGAAAAATGACTCCCGCCAGCAAAGGAAGCAATATGGACAATCACAAAACATTAGTAAGTGCCTTGTATTAACTTTCTCTACAAGATAAATGCCACTTGCTGAAGAGACATAACCCCTTTTTTGAGTGTGTTTGGGAAAAATAAAGTGGGCCGGTCTGGCTGAAGTCCAGGGCCACTTTATTGTCCCAGTCCATCCCTGGATATGGCCCAGGTCGTGGTGCTGCTGGTGGATCTCCTGTTGCAGGGAGAGGACGTGGTTGATCTGTGCCAGCTACACGCACAAGTGAAACCCCTTCCTCAGGTGCGAGTAGGCGACAAAACCTGCAGCGGTATTTGGTCGGGCCTAATGCTGCTCTACGAATGGTGAGGACTGAACAAGTACAGGCGATAGTAGATTGGGTTGCTGACAGTGGATCCAGTTCCTTCACATTGTCTCCCACCCAGTCTCCTGCTGAAAGACCACAATTGGCACCTGCAGCCGATGTCCATCAGTCTTTCACCTCACCCCCTTGCAAATCAGCCAAGCAGTCTGAGCCCCAAGTCATGCAGCAGTCTCTTCTGCTTTTTGATGACTCTGTTAGCAGGGTTTCCCAGGGCCATCCACCTAGCCCTGCCCCAGAAGTGGAAGAGATTGAGTGCACCGATGCCCAACCACTTATTTTTCAAGATGAGTACATGGGAGGACCATCGCAGCACGTCTCGGATGATGACGAAACACAGGTGCCAACTGCTGGGGCTTTCGAAATTGTGCAGACCGACAAGGAAGTCAGGGGTGAAGACCACGAGCTGCAGTCGCGGCCTCTTCATCCACCTCTGTGGTGACAGTGCCACCTGGCACCCCACAAACAGAGGATCTGCCAGCAACACCAACACCTGGGTCACCAAGCATCTCCACAAATGTAACAAGGAAGCGTTCAGCTCTCCATATCCCAAACGCTGAAGAGGAAGAGGAAGTACCCCCCTACTCACCCGCGATCCCTAGCCCTGAATGCCAGCATTTCAAAATTACTTAACTTTGAAATGCTGTCATTCCGTCTGGTGGAGACGGATAGTTTTAAAGGCCTTATGGCGGTGGCTGTCCCACAGTACGTCGTGCCCAGCCACCACTACTTTTCAAGGCGAGCCATCCCTTTCCTTCACAACCAAGTAGGGGACAAAATCAGGTGTGCACTGCGCAACGCCATCTGTGGCAAGGTGCACCTGACTACGGATACGTGGACCAGTAAGCACGATCAGGGCCGTTATATCTCCATAAAAGCACACTGGGTAAATGCAGTGGCGGCTGGGCCTGAGGCGGATAGCAGTTTAACGCATGTCCTTCCACCACCGAGGATTGCAGGGCGCTTCAGTTTGCCTACTGTTGCTTCCTCCTCCTACTAGGCTTCCTCATCCTCTACCACCTCCTCATCCGGCCAGCGTAACACCTTCACCACCAACTTCAGCACAGTCAGGGGTAAACGACAGCAGGCAGTTTTAAAACTTATTTGTTTGGGGGACAAACCCCACACCGTGCAGGAGCTGTGGACGGGCCTTGAACAACAGACCGATGAGTGGTTTGTGCCAGTCAGCCTCAATCCCGACCTGGTGGTGTGCGATAATGGGCGAAATCTCGTAGCAGCTCTGGGACTAGCCGGTTTGATGCACATCCCTTGCCTGGCGCATGTGCTGAATTTGGTGGTGCAGAGATTCCTTAAAAATTACTCCAACATGTCAGAGCTGCTGCATAAAGTGCGGGCCATCTGTGCGCGCTTTCGGCGTTCTCACCCTGCTGCTGCTCGCCTGTCAGCGATGCAGCGTAACTTCGGCATTCCCGCTCACCACCTCATATGCGACGTGCCCACAAGGTGGAACTCCACCTTGCACATGCTGGCCAGAATGTGCGAGCAGCAGCAGGCGATAGTGGAGTTTTAGCTGTAGCACGCACGAGTGAGTTGCTCGGCAGAACAGCACCACTTCACCACCAATGACTGGGCCTCCATGCGAGAGCGGTGTTCCTTGTTGCGCTGTTTCGAGTACTCCACCAACATGGCCAGTGCCGATAATGCCGTTCTCAGCGTTACTATCCCACTTCTATGCCTCCTTGAAAAAACGCTCCTGGCGATGATGGAAGAGAATGTGGCACAGGAGGAGGAGGAGGAAGAGGGATCTCGTAGGGTTACCGGCCAGTCATTCCCAAGTGGCTCCGAGTGTGGGTTCCTGCACCCACAAACCCAAGGTACACAATTGTCCAGCCAGGGCACAGTTCTGGAGGATGAGGAGGTGGAGGATGAGGAGGAGGAGATGCAGGAGGAGGAACCATGTTCACAGCAGGGTGGCACCCAGACCAGCTCATGGCCATCACTGGTGAGTGGATGGGGGGATAGAGAGGACGCAGACGATACACCTCCCACAGAGGACAGCTTTTCGTTGTCTCTGGGCAGCCGGGCACACATGAGCGATTACATGCTGCAGTGTCTCTGCAATGACCGCCGAGTTGCCCACATTCTAAATGGGCTGATTACTGTGTGGCCATGCTACTGGATCCCCGTTACAAGGACAACATACCGTCCTTAATTCTGTCACTGGAGCGTGATCGTAAGATGCATGAGTACAATCGCACGCTGGTAGATGCGCTGCTGATGGCATTCCCACCTTACAGCGGGGGCACAGTGGAAGCACAAGGCGAAGGCAGAGGACGAGTAAGAGGTCGCCAACGCAGCTGGGGCACCGCCAGCACCTCAGAAGGCAGGGTTAGCATGGCCGAAATGTGGAAAAGCTTTGTCAGCACACCACAAGAACCAGCACCACCAGCTGACATGGAACGTCTTAGCAGGAGGCAGCATTTCACCAACATGGTGGAGCAGTATGTGCGCACACGCCTACACGTACTGAATGACGGGTCTGCGCCCTTCAACTTCTGGGTCTCCAAATTGGGCACATGGCCTGAGCTTGCCCTTAATGCCTTGGAGGTGCTAGCCTGCCCTGCAGCCAGTGTATTGTCTGAACGTGTATTTAGCACAGCAGGGGGCATCATTACAGACAAGAGCAGCCGCCTGTCCACAGCCAACGTGGACAAGCTCACGTTCATTAAAATGAACCAGGCTTGGATAACACAAGACTTGTCCGTACCTTGTGCAGAATAGACATTTATACCACCATCAAACATACATTCTTGTACTCAAGTCAAGTGCAATGATTCTTTGTTTTCTTTTTTTTATTTGTCACAATATTTTGGGGGCTACCTACCCCAATAAAAAAAAAAATATATACATTGTTGGCTACCTCCTCCTCCTCCATTGCTGCCTCCACCTACAACACCACATTCACCGCCTCCTCAACCTCCGACTCCATATTCACCTCCTCTGAGGTACAGGTTAATAATTTGTAATTTTAAGTTATTTTATTTTATTTGAAGTTATTTCCCTATCCACATTTGTTTGCAGAGCAGTTGCCACGCTCTTAAGCACATTTTACTGCCTTTTACATCCCTCTAGCCTTTTCAAGGACTATTTTAGAGCCACTTTAATGCAAAAAAGTGCAAATTTTAGTGCCCAAAATTGAAAGAATTATTATTTTCAATTGTCGGGTGACATTTTACCATTTTTGGCATATACAAACCCCTACTGTGCCTGGGTGACATGGGCCTAAATCTCTTAAAATCCTCTGTTCTATTGCTGGGTGACAAGAACCCACTTTTGCCGTGAATAAACTCCTGCTGTGCCTGGGTGACAGGGGCCTAAATCTCTCAAAATCGTCTGTTCTATTGCTGGGTGACATGAACCCCCTTTTGCCGTGAATGAACCCCTGCTGTGCCTGGGTGACAGTGCCCTAAATCTCTCAAAATCCTCTGTACTATTGCTGGGTGACAAGAACCCACTTTTGCCGTGAATAAAATCCTGCTGTGCCTGGGTGACAGGGGCCTAAATCTCTCAAAATCCTCTGTTCTATTGCTGGGTGAAATAAAGCTAGTTTTGCCGTGAATAAACCCCTGCTGTGCCTGGGTGACAGGGGCCTAAATCTCTCAAAATCCTATGTTCTATTGCTGGGTGACAAGAACCCCCTTTTGCCGTGAATGAACCCCTGCTGTGCCTGGATGACAGGGGCCTAAATCTCTCAAAATCCTATGTTCTATTGCTAGGTGACATGAAGCTAGTTTTGCCGTGAATGAACCCCTGCTGTGCCTGGGTGACAGGGGCCTAAATATCTCAAAATTGTCTGTTCTATTGCTGGGTGACATGAACCCCCTTTTGCCATGAATGAACCCCTACTGTGTCTGGGTGACAGGGGGCCTAAATCTCTCAAAATCCACTGTTCTATTGCTGGGTGACAAGAACCTACTTTTGCCGTGAATGAACCCCTGCTGTGCCTGGGTGACAGGGGCCTAAATCTCTCAAAATCCTCTGTTGTATTGCTGGGTGACATGAACCCCCTTTTGCCGTGAATGAACCCCTGCTCTGCATTGCTGACAGGGAACTAAATTTATAGAAAACATCTGTTACTGATCGGAAGATGCGCGACTACAAGCGCACGCTGCTGATGGCATTCCCACCTGACAGCGGGGGCACAGTGGAAGCACAAGGCGAAGGCAGAGGAGGAGGAAGAGGTCGCCAACGCAGCTGGGGCACCGCCAGCACCTGAGAAGGCAGGGGTAGCATGGCCAAAATGTGGAAAAGCTTTGTCAGCCTTGGAGGTGCTGAACTGCCCTGCAGCCAGTGTATAGTGTGAACGTGTGTTTAGTATGGCAGAGAGCATTATCACAGGCCACAGCCAATGTGGACAAGCTTACGTTTATTAAAATGATCCAGGCATGGATCCCACAGGACTTGTCCGTACCTTGTGCAGAATAGACATTTAAACCAGCCTCAACCATCCATTCTTGTACTCAAGTGCACTTATTCTTTGTTTTATTTTGTTATATGTCCCAATATTTTCGGGGATACCCCAATTTAAAAATAAAAAATAACACAAATCAGCTACCTATTCCTCCTTCACTGCCGCTTCCACCTACACCGCCACATCAACCTACACCGCCACATCCACACATCCACCGCCTCCTCAACCTCCTACTCCTAGATCCAAATTGTTATTTTTAATTTTTCAGTATATTGTGTTATTTTAAGTCATTTCCCTATCCACATTTGTTTGCAGAACAGTTGCCATGCTCTTAAGCACATTTTGATGCCTTTTGCAGCCCTCTAGCCCTTTCCAGGATTATTTTAGTGCCCAAAAGTTAGGGTCCCCATTGACTTCAATGGGGTTCGGGTTCAAGTTCGGGTCAAGTTCGGGTCCCGAACCTGAACTTTTTTTTCAAGTTCGGCCGAACTCGTCGAACCCGAACATCCAGGTGTCCGCTCAACTCTAATTACAAACTATTTTATTTGTAATTATATACTATACCCTTTCCATACCATTCCATCATCGCTTTTATAGTAGGCCTTTATTAAAAGAATTTAACTATTTGTCCTCTACAGCCTATACCTTTTCACACATAGAGTAGCCTGCTCTATCTCCTCCAAAATTAGAGGAGCTGTCTGATCACTTGGGGGGTCATTTATTAAGACTGACGTTTAAGACGCCATTCTTAATAACCCCCATATCTGGCAGTGGATCCGACGAAGTTATGAAGAGGCGCCTGCCTCTACATAACTGTGGCGTATCTAGTGCCAATCTAAGTGAAAGCCAGCTTTCTTGGTTGTTTACATTTAGACTATTTTCTACTTCTAAAATAGGCGTAGAAAATGATGAATGAGATAGGCCTGCCCACGCAACGCCCACTTTTTTAGACCTGGCTTGAGCTGGGAAAAGTCAAAGATTGCATTGCAAATAACCTTTGCGCTGCAATGTGCACCGGAAATATGCCTAATATAGGTGTATTTCTGGATAATAAAGGACCCCCTTGATCTCTAACTCTTACCTACAGTATACATTTCTTAGAACTCATTAAGTCTTTTAAGTTGAATTCTTATCAATTTGATACAAATTTAGCATAAATAAGTGTTTATGAGCTCTCGGGAGAACAGAGATAAGGGTTACAGATTAAGCCATCAGACAGCTCCTCTAATTGTGAAGGAGATGGAGCAGCCAGTGCTATGTGTGAAAAGGTGCAGGCTATAGAGGACAATAAGTTAACGATTTTTAATTGTAGACTTTTTGGAAAGGCAATAATTTTGCCCGCAAAGTGTCTATAACATTTAACGAGATAAGGTGTGTGTGTAAATATGAGTGTGTACAGCTCTGTAGACACTGATGGATCTGCCATCATATAAAGTTTTAGACCGGTTTAAATCGGCGAGTCTTTCCGCAGCATAAAAGCACTTTGCTGCACCATGATTAATATCAGGACTTGCGTGATTTTTCTGTTTAAAATCAATTCCCGCCTGAAGATGTACCTTCCCGTCCTCGCAGCGGTCATTAACTGAGGAAGGATTTATGCTAGAAGTCTATGTTTTGTGTGCTGTGGTGCGGATTTGGCACAGTGCAGCCGTATAGTTCATCTCTTCCTTATCTCTACCTAGTTTCCAATTATATTTTTAATCCGCTCGATTACAAGCTTTCTATGAACATACAGAAAGAAGGAAGGGGGCAAAAAAAATAACTTACACGTGCGCAGAGAACAGCACGTTCCTTCAGAGCAATAAAATCGTACACTAATCTTCAGCAAAAGCTGTGAAGATGACAAGCAAATGACAACATTTATTCAACAAAATATCAGCCTGAAGCATGTTTTAAATTTACAGGGAAATCTTGGGAAGTGTAAAAAGGCAGCACAACCTTTATCTCCCTGCCATAAACTCATGAAAGGTACAAAGCCATTAGCTATTTGTTTTGATGAACTCGATGGCTGCAGATTTTATTTGGCTTTTCTATTTTATTATTTTTTTTCCCTTTTTTCTTACATTTATTTTCAAAGGGTCATGCAAAGCCAGGCTTAGCAACAAGAATTCTCTTCACAAAACAAGGGCTATGAGGGTGCGCATGCCTGCTTGTCTGAGGGGTCACATATACAGCATCTTCTGTCAGGGGGATTAAGGAAATTTATAACCCACCTACTAAGCTTTTTATCTGTTCCAGGGAATGGGTCAGGTCAGAGCTTTTGTAGCCAAACCTGAAGTAGCAGCTCGGTCTTAGGTATTAGCAGCTTATCCAGAGATTGAAGGAATTTACAGGGCGTAAGCAAATATAATGAGCAGATTAAAAACACGTACGTTGATTAAGACTTAATCACCAGAAACTGCAAATTTTTTGTATATTTAGTGGTGTCCTCGTTTTTCTAACTTTACTATCTCTTATTTATTGGTGGATTGCAGACAGTAAAAATGGGGTCTAAAAGACAAAGATGAGCAAATTTGTTTCAGATCTAGAGAAAGGCCTTTCACAGGATGTTAGTTAAGGAGTGAGGAGAGGAGAGTAAGGAACGCCATGTAGTAGCTGATGTGAGTCCCGTTGGCACTTGCCAGCCTGGGGATTCTAAGGAAGGAACCAAGAACCAGAGTACATGATCATTTTGCAGTGCCACAGTCCAGCCAGGGACATAGTGGACTGTTTGTGTGTAAAGGCAACCTTTTTAAATTATGGAGCAGAAGATTGATGCCTGCCGTGTGTTAGACCACCCTGTAGGTTGCAGAATATAAATGTAAATTCTGATAATGATCCAAGTACCTGAAGTCTAGTTTAATTGAGAGGAAAAGCACAGCTAAGAAAGTTATCTATTCTTCACCAGCTAAGCTAAAGCCTGTGTCAACCAACCACTAACCCTGTTGTCTGGAGTTGCCTCAAGGCAATTGGTTAAGTAAAGTTCCAGTTGGTTATCAGCCTTTGACTCTCCTTATTCATCATTATCCTCAATTGCACCTTAAGGTGCTGGCTTCACGAACATCAGGAACCCAACCTCCCCTGCACCTAAAAAACACACCACAAAGGGCATCTCAGCCACCATTTGGCGGGAAATCCCTGAACACCAGAGTGTGCCCCGAAGGAACCCGGTGCTATCCTTCTGTAATACCCCAGAGTGGCATTACAACCTAATTTTGTACCCCACTATCTTGGTTGGTGCATCCTGTGTCATCCCTCATATTTATTGCCATTTCCTGAAATGTGTATATTAATTTCCTTGCAAATGTAATGTTCAAATGTTATGTGCCTGGTTTGCCAGCCGGTGGCAGCAAATCTGTGCAGAGATAGTTTCTCTGGAGAGGAACCTTCTAGTTCCCTTCCATCCCTCTATAGAGAGGGAGGAGTTAGTTAGTTAGTAGTCAGTCTAGTCCACCCTCCTATGGAAGAGGTTCTGTGTCGGCTAGCAGTGCACTGCCTGCTCTGCTAGGCCCAGAGGCCCTGCCTCTGAAGTCTACATGGTTGCTTCTCCGGTCTTGGGCTTGCATTGCCTTCATCCAAGCTGAAGCTAGAGCTTGAGGTACTCAAAGCCAGGACAAGAAGTCCCTAGGATTAAAGTAATAGACACACTACAGCTAACCTAAGTTTCAGCAGAAGAGGAAGAGTTTCCTATTTAAGCCAGTCAAGCATAGCAAAGCTGAGAGAGCTACCGCATAGCAGTGCTGAGATTGTTGCAGAGAAGTGTTTACCTGCCAGATTATGACAATACCTGCCGATGACCAAGATACAGTTTGAAAACTGTTTGGATTACCGTTTATGCCAAGTAAAGCTGTGTTCAACATTCCTACAAGTCTGGACTCCATTTATTCTACTTATTCATCATCCAAGTTCAAAAACCCTTTTTGCACTGCCTCGGACTACATCATGTCTGGGATCCAAAAATATCCAGGTAGGAGCACCAAGAAACGTGTATACAACATCTACAGAGACTGTAGGCCACTCTACACCACTCTGGCATTCCTACACCTGGGTACCACCTATCACAAACACCATCTACAAAGGGGACTTCATGTCCTCGTTGCTTAACTGCATCTGGCGTCACAAACTTTAGGTTTTTCGGCACCCAGACCCAATCACGAACATTTACGTAAAAGTTCGGGTTCGGTGTTCGGCGATTTTTATGTCGCTTTTTGAAAGGCTGCAAAGCAGCCAAACAACAAGTGTCATACTACTTGCCCCAAAAGGCCATCACAGCCATGCCTACTATTGGCATGGCTGTGATTGGCCAACTGCAGCATGTGACCCAGCCTCTATTTAAGTTGGAGTCACGTAGCGCCGCCTGTCACTCTGCTCGGATTAGTGTAAGGACAGGCTGCAGCTGCTGTGAGGGAGAGATCAGGGACGAATCTTATGAAGAACTGCTTCTTTACTCAGCGATCTACAGCAAATGTGTTTTGTGGGTGCAGTGCACAATTGTTTTAAGCCTGCCCTGAGCCAACTACTGCTGAAAACAAACATTTTTTCCTTCAGTTAGTCAATATCAATACATAATCGGCAGCCATTTTATGCAATGATAGTGCACCAGCACAGGATATCTGCATGTCTGCAAGTCCAGAAATACTGCTTTGAGACACTGGGGTTAAAAAAAACCCATTTTTTTCATATAGTGCACATCTAGGATTATCGCTGCATAAGTGACTGTGAAATTTAGGCCAGAAATACGGCTTTCTCATACTGGGGCATACTGGGGTGAAAAAAAACCCATCTGTTTCTTATAGTGCACATCTAGGATTATAGGTGCATAAGTGAGTGTCACATTTAGGCCAGAAATACAGCTTTGGCATACTGGGTGAAACAAACCCCTCTGTTTCATATAGTGCACATCTAGGATTATAGGTGCATAAGGAACTGTTCATTTTAGACCACAAATACCGCTTTTGCTTACTGGGGTTAAAAAACCCTCTGATATACTGCACATCTAGGATTAGACATGCATAAGTGACTGTGAAATTTAGGCCACAAATACGGCTTTTTGCTTACTGGGATTAATAAACCATCTGATATACCGCACATCTGGGATTAGACGTGCATAAGTGACTGAAATTTAGGCCACAAATACGGCTTTTGCTTACTGGGGTTAAAAAACCCTCTGATATACTGCACATCTGGGATTAGACGTGCATAAGTGACTGTGAAATTTAGGCCACAAATATGGCTCTCATACTGGGGCATACTGGGGTGAAAAAAAAACATCTGTTTCATATAGTGCACATCTAGGATTATAGGTGCATAAGTGAGTGTCACATTTAGGCCAGAAATACGGCTTCGGCATACTGGGGCATACTGGGTGAAACAAACCCCTCTGTTTCATATAGTGCACATCTAGGATTATAGGTGCATAAGGGACTGTTAATTTTAGGCCACAAATATGGCTTTTGCTTACTGGGGTTAAAAAACCCTCTGATATACTGCACATCTGGGATTAGACATGCATAAGTGACTGTGAAATTTAGGCCACGGATACGGCTTTTTGCTTACTGGGGTTAAAAAACCCTCTGATATACTGCACATCTGGGATTAGACGTGCATAAGTTACTGTGAAATTTAGGCCACAAATACCGCTGTCATATAGAGTTAAAAAAAAAAAAATTGGAGTGCAATACCCTACATCAGGATTTTTATTGGCAGTTAATTATTTTTAACAGACTTAACCACTTTTTACTTTGCTTAGTGAACGCTAACTATGAGGAAAACATCTAATAAGGGACGCGGTCATGGTCGTGGTGGTGGTGTTGGTGGAGACTCTGGTGCAGGGAGAGGACGTGGCCGTTCTGCACAGCTACACGTCCTACAGAACCTGCTACCTCAGGTCCCAGTAGCCGCCAGAATCTACAGCGATATTTGGTCGGGCCTAATGCCGTTCTAAGGATGGTAAGGCCTGAGCAAGTACAGGCGGTAGTCGATTGGGTGGCCGACAGTGGATCCAGCAGGTTCACATTATCTCCCACCCAGTCTTCTGCAGAAAGCGCACAGGTGGCGCCTGAAACCCATGCCCATCAGTCTGTCACATCACCCCCGTGCATATCGGGGAACCTGTCTGAGCCTCAAGTCATGCAGCAGTCTCTTATGCTGTTTGAAGACTCTGCTGGCAGGGTTTCCCAAGGGCATCCACCTAGCCCTTCCCCAGGGGTGGAAGACATAGAATGCACTGACGCACAACCACTTATGTTTCCTGATGAGGACATGGGAATACCACCTCAGCACGTCTCTGAGGATGATGAAACACAGGTGCCAACTGCTGCGTCTTTCTGCAGTGTGCAGACCGAAAAGGAGGTCAGGGAGGAAGACTGGGTGGAAGACGCAGGGGACGATGAGGTCCTAGACCCCACATGGAGTGAAGGTTGTGCCACTGACTTTCAGAGTTCGGAGGAAGAGGCAGTGGTGAGACCGAGCCAACAGCGTAGCAAAAGAGGGAGCAGAGTGCAAAAGCAGAGCAGCCTTCACCAAAACAGTTCGCCTGCTACTGGCCACCGTCACCAGGGACCGAGCACACCAAATGCAGCTTCAAGGAGTTCCCTGGCATGGCACTTCTTAACACAATGTGCTGACGACAAGACCCGAGTGGTTTGCACGCTGTGCCATCAGAGCCTGAAGCGAGGCATTAACGTTCTGAACCTTAGCACAACCTGCATGACCAGGGATCTACATGCGAGACACGGGCTGCAGTGGAGTAAGCACCTACAAAACCAAGAAAGGGCTCAGGCACCTCCTGCTCCCTCTTCTGCTGCTGCCTCGGCCTCTTCCTCCGCCTCTGGAGGAATGTTGGCACCTGCCGCCTAGCAAACAGAGGATGTGCCACCAACAACACCACCTCCGTCACTAAGCATCTCCACCATGTCACACGGAAGCGTTCAGCTCTCCATCTCACAAACCTTGGAGAGAAAGCTTAAATTCCCACCTAGCCACCCTCGATCCCTGACCCTGAATGCCAGCATTTCTAATTTACTGGCCTTTGAAATGCTGTCATTCAGGCTGGTGGCAAATAATGGCCAATGGGATAGAGAAGGCGCTCATAGGGTAAGTAAATTCAACTAAACAAATTTCAAATAAAAGAAATGGTTTGCTCACCTATTGCGGTTGCATCAATTGGATGCAACTGCAATGGAGATCGAGTATGGATAAGAGATGGTTGGTGCAGCCAAGATTCGTCCTAACGCCTTGGGCAGGAGCCAGCCTGCCACTAGGGTAGTGAAATTGAAGAGAGTACGCTGAACCTTAAGTGGAGCGTGTGGACTGCTGAGAGCGCACAAAACAACCAATCAAAGACAGTATTTTAGTTTCAGTAGTGTTCCATTTATTCGTAAGACAACGCGTTTCGGGGGGTTAAAGTCCCCTTTATCAAGTCTAAAAGAAAAGTTAGGTAAGAAAGGAAAAACATATGTATGGAAACATAAACTTTGTGTTTCCCTGTGGAAATTCTGTATAAAAAAATGCCTGAATGTAAGGGAGAAGAATAAAATAGCCGAAACACCAAAAAATATGGATTACAAGACCTCTTTTATCACAACTTTTAACCCTAACCACGAAATTTTAAGAACGATTTTATCAAAGCACTGGCACATACTCAAATGTGATCCATATCTAAAAGATACTATACCTAAAAAACCGCGCATCATCTTCAGGAAAGCAAAATCCCTGAAGAATACGCTTGCACCAAGCAAATTGAAGAAAAAGAAGAAGAGCGCTAACATAATTCCAACTGGGGCAACAGGCCTTTTAAAAATCACAGGCACCTACAAATGTAATCATAAACTATGCAAATGCTGTAATAACATCACAAATCGGAGACAGTCATTTAAGAGCAACGTGACGGGGGAGGAATACCCAATCAAAAGCCTTTTGAATTGCTCATCCTCCTATGTTATCTATGTGATGGAGTGCGAGTGTGGTTTACAATATGTAGGCCGCACCATCCAGTCACTTAGAGAAAGACTAAACAAACACAGCTGGAACATCTCACGGGGCTACCTTAAACACAGTGTGTCCCGCCATTTCCTTACCTCTCTTAATAAAGACCCATCCGGATTGACAAATAGGTAAGGCTGGTTCCAGCCTGCATTTGTGGGAGGGGCGTCTGGCCTTATATTCTGCTCACTCCCGTCCAGCCAGGCGCCCGAGCTTCACGCATTACTGCGGCTTACGCTCCCTCCTTCAGTATCGTCACTTCCGGGTATCGCGGTCACGTGCCTCCGCCGCCAGTTCCGCCGCCAGCCTGCCAGGTAATCGGGGTGTTGCGTCCCCGCTCTAGTTTCACGTTCGCCCGGGTTACTGGCTTTGGGGGGTTGCCCGGTGGGATGCCGCTCTCCCCCAGCATGTTCCGCCCACGCAGGCACAGGCGGCTGGGTCGGGGGAGCGGTGTCCTAACTCAGCACACTTCCATTTATGCCGCTCTGCATAAGGTTCATTAAAGAGTTAAGGGGCCAGCGGCAGAGCCGCGGCGAGGCTTTGTTTGCATGCTCTAAAAGTACTCATTAATTCTGTTGTTTTGGTGCAGGGGTACTCCTGTGTCACGGCGGGGTTTTGTTTGTATGCCTTTATAACAGCGCTGTCTGCACTTGAGGTACTCGCAAATTCTGATGTTATGGTGCAGGGGTACTCCTGTGTCAGGGCGAGTCGGCGTGTTATGCCTTGGAAGCTGCGCTGTCAGCTCTGGAGGCATGCACGGTTCTGAGGTTTGGTGCAGGGGTACTCCTGTGTCCAGGGGGGCTTCGCTACATTCATGCCTCCTAAACCCCTCCAGCAGGTCACCAGCGGGTTTAGGAGCTGCAATGCTGGTTGGTTAAAAAAAAAAAAAAAGGGGGGCGTTATATAAAAAAAAAAAAAGAAACAATATATCAATTCACGCTTATTTCTGGGTTCGAAATCCTCCAGCATCATGGTGCCAGAATTTGCGAGGGGATTTTTTCACGTTACTTCCCGGTTCCCCCTTTTTGCGGGGTCCTGGGATCACCCAGGTTGTCAATGTCCCTGGATCGCTCAGGTTGTCAATGTCCCTGGATCGCCCAGGTTGTCAGTGTCCCTGGATCGCCCAGGTTGTCTATGTCTCTGGATCACCCAGGTTGTCAATGTCCCTGGATCGCCCAGGTTGTCAATGTCTCTGGATCGCCCAGGTTGTCTGGGTCCCTGGATCGCCCAGGTTGTCAATGTCCCTGGATCGCCCAGCTTGTCAGTGTCCCTGGATCGCCCAGGTTGTCAATGTCCCTGGATCGCCCAGGTTGTCAGTGTCCCTGGATCGCCCAGGTTGTCAATGTCCCTGGATCGCCCAGGTTGTCAGTGTCCCTGGATCGCCCAGGTTGTCAATGTCCCTGGATCGCCCAGGTTGTCAGTATCCCTGGATCGCCCAGGTTGTCAATGTCCCTGGATCGCCCAGGTTGTCAGTGTCCCTGGATCGCCCAGGTTGTCTGTGTCCCTGGATCGCCCAGGTTGTCAGTTTCCTTGGATCGCCCAGGTTGTCTGTGTCCCTGGATCGCCCAGGTTGTCAGTGTTCCTGGATCGCCCAGGTTGTCTGTGTCCCTGGATCGCCCAGGTTGTCAGTGTTCCTGGATCGCCCAGGTTGTCTGTGTCCCTGGATCGCCCAGGTTGTCAATGTCCCTGGATCACCCAGGTTGTCAGTGTCCCTGGTTCGCCCAGGTTGTCTATGTCCCTGGATCGCCCAGGCTGTCTGTGTCTCCGGTTTATTCTTAGGGTTTGTTTATGTTCTTTAATTCTATCGTTGTATTGTTCCTCCCTTTAGTTCGGACTTTAGTTGTACGCGTTCTACGTTTTCGACCAGGCAATTCCGGAGCGCTCTCTGGTAAGTCAGTTCATAGAGGGTTCGCAAGGCAGGGTTAAAATTTCAGTTCTACTCAGGGTCATTTTCCTTTCATTAGCTCCATCTTTAGCATTTGGGGTTTTGGGGCCGTGCTTCCAAATCCATTCGTGTCCTACCAGGTAGGTGGTTCGTCCGATGGGCATTTTTTACTTTATTGTTTCTCACATTCTTCCGTCCGGCCTCTTCGCATACGTCTGTATCGTTGCTTTTTCTGGGTGTTCTTTACTCGTCTTTTTTCTCAGGTCAGATATGTCCCACGTCTCCTCCGATATGGTCGATAACGTCTCCATGCCTGGAACTCCCGTCTCTGGGCGCGACAGCGGTGCATCATTAAGAAGCTGGACGGTGCCTAGATTGGTCGCCGAACTCAACCGCAGGGGGATACGGCATCCGGCGTCTGCTCGCAAGGCCGAATTGTATCGCCTGCTGATGACGGCCCCGGCCCCGATGGCGGGCCCTTCCAACCCGGATGCTATACAGCTGGCCTTAGCTCAGATTCAGTCGTCCATCACTGGGCTGGCTGGCTCAGTTTCGGACATTCAGGCTAGGGTAGCGGTCCTGGAATCCAGGCCCACGGTTCCACCGCAATTTCCAGGGTCGGCAGTCACCCCTGCCATTCCGCTGGACGTTGCAGGTAGGCCTTCTGTCACCCCTCAGATCGCCCCTTCCCACTTTGTTCCCGAGCATATTAAAAAGGATATCCTGGCGGGCAAGGACGTGAACCTCGCATCCATCCTTATTGCCTCCCAGGATATTTCAGAGAATCGGGTCGTCAACTGCGGAGAGGTTTCTGTGGTATTGAGAGCTAAGGATGCTCGGCTCAATAGAAAACTATCTATGTCCGAGTTTGTCCTGGCCTTCAGCCTTTACAGGGACGTGGTGTGTTCTGCTCAACCAGATCGCAGGGAAGAGCTGGACACTTACTTGTACCGGATTGCGGACTTGGGGCACAAATACGGCGGCACGGCATTTTACGATTATCATCGTTCTTTTTCGGCTAAAGCCGCGGCCGCTTTGAGTCAGTTCCAGTTCGTGTCTAGCTGGGCGGAGCTGGATATGGAAT
Source organism: Bufo bufo (assembly GCF_905171765.1). Classification (NCBI taxonomy): domain Eukaryota; kingdom Metazoa; phylum Chordata; class Amphibia; order Anura; family Bufonidae; genus Bufo; species Bufo bufo. The sequence continues at coordinate 746,637,710 of NC_053389.1, read as the reverse complement.
TGTTTTGCCGGCATTTTGCGGGTCTCAAGGCCCCCCTCTGTGCTACCTGCCAGTCCATTTTTCATTCTACCGACTGGTGTCCCAATCCGGTGCAAGCCCCACAGTCAGCCCCCTCGGCAGGTCCTTCTGGGTCATCCAGGTCTTCCCCGTCGTTAGATAAGCTGGGCAGACCCATCGTGTTTCTCGGGGGCAACCAGGTTTGCAATAACTTTAACGCCAAGGGATGTGCCTTCAATTCCTGCCGGGCGCTCCATATTTGTTCCCTTTGTTTTCGGGCCCATCCCCGCTCCTCCTGTCCCAGGAGGGCAGCCAAGGATTCCTGACTAGCCGACATTAATTTGGGGTTACTGGCTGCTCTTCTGCGGGACCACCCTGATCGGCTTTTTGTCTCCTTCTTGTTGGATGGGTTCCGAGAGGGTTTCCATACGGGCCTCATTACTCTCCCGCAGGGCTGTTGGACGGGTCCTAACCTGTTATCCGCGGCCAGCGATCCTGAGGCTGTCACCTCTCTCATCCAACTGGAGGTCGACAAGGGGTTTGTCATCGGTCCGTTCTCAGACATTCCTTTCCAGTCCTGGCGCATCAGTCCCATTGGTCTTGTTACTAAACTGTCATCTAATAAAAAGCGTCTCATTTACGACCTCTCTGCGCCTCATATGTCGGCCATCCCGAGTCTCAATTCTCTCATCCCATCCGAGGAGTATTCAATGCAATATTCCTCGGTCGACGAGGCAATTCAGTACATTTTGCTGGCAGGGGCCGGGGCTTGGTTGGCTAAAGTAGATATAGCCGATGCTTTCAAGCAGCTTCCTATCCACCCACAGCTTTGGAAGTATTATGGCTTCAAGTGGGCGGGCAATTACTACTTCGCCAACCGTCTCACTTTCGGGTCTAAAAGTAGCCCGTGGCTTTTCGACCAACTAGCCAAAGCACTGCACTGGATCCTTATCCATCATGGCGGGTTATCCATGGTAGTTCACTACCTGGATGACTTCCTTATGGTAGAAAGTCCTAGTCAGGTCCCATCCATTCCTCACACTCTTTTGGATATTTTTGCCCGTCTTCAGGTCCCTGTCGCTGCCGCCAAGACGGAGGGTCCGGCCACCAGGGTCACCTTCTTGGGCATAATTCTGGATACAGTTAAGATGGAGGCCAGCCTCCCCAGCGAGAAATTGCACCGGATCCGATCTGCCATCTCTCGAGCGGTCCGGTCCCTCTCTTTGACCAAGGTCGAGTTGCAATCCTTGCTGGGGATGCTTAATTTCGCCACCAGAATCATGCCTCAAGGCAGGACCTTTCTCGCCAGTTTATTATGTCTGTTGCCCTCCGCTCCAGAGCAGGATTCTGTTGTCCATCTCGACGGTCATGCCATCGCGGACCTGCGCATGTGGGACAGTTTCCTGTCCAATTGGAATGGCATTTCGCTATTCGTGCCACAGTGGGGTTCAGCTTCTCCTCTCGTCTTTTCGGATGCCGCGGGGTCATTCGGGTTCGCTGCCATTTTCAGGTCCCATTGGTTGGCCGCCGGATGGCCGCCAGAATTGGCCTCTGATCCTGCTGCTCTTAAATCCTCTCCCCTCCTGGAACTATATCCCGTAGTGGCGGCAGCCCAGGTTTGGGGTCACCTTTGGTCTGATTCGTCCGTGTCCTTTGTCACGGATAGTCAGACCTTGGTGGACATCGTTAACAAAGTCTGGCTGTCCCTCCGCCACAATTTTCATTTCCGATGCATACATATATCAGGCGAGCAGAATAGGGCCGCGGACGCTCTTTCCCGCTTTAATTTTCCGGTTTTTTTTCCAGGAAGTGCCCGACGCGGATCGGTCAGGTGCGCCCGTGCCTCATTTCAGCACCCTCACCCTGGGCTAGATGTCCTCATAGACGAAGCCAAGGGTCTGGTCAGAAAGTCTCTTTCGCATAATACAGCGAGGAATTACCAGGCCGGCTTGAGGGCGTTCGATAAATTCTCCAGAACTCACCCAAGGGGTCTTCATTCCGAAACGGCTCACATCATGGCCTTTTTAGCCCATTGTCACTACCAACTGGGGCTGTCACACAATACCATCAAACTCTATTTAGCTGGGCTGCAACACCACTTCATGCTGGATGATCCACACCGCGGGTCCTTTTTCTCTGTTCAGGCCATTAAGGCCACCCTTCGGGGTATTCAGAAAGAGGGTAAGGGGTCCCAGAGCCGTAGGCAACCCGTGTCTAGCGAGTTGTTTAGGGCTCTCTCCTCGTCTTTGGACGGTTATCCTTTTGGGCCCTCCACTAGCTTGGTCTTGAAAGCAGCCATGTACCTCATTTTTTATGGGTTTCTTAGGCCGGGGGAAGTTTTAGCCGGTCCGAACCGTCAGGGTCACCCGTTGAAACAGCATCTGTCTTGGGGCCGAGGTTGCTACACTCTCCTCCTACCCTCTACCAAGACCAGTCAGACGGGTCCCCCTACTGCAATCAAATTTTATCCGTCCTCCAACTTATGGTGCCCAGTTCAGGTGCTGCACCAATTATTATCACTCATTCGGGTCGGTCCTTCAGACAGTCCTCTCCTGCCGCACGCCGGCAAACCCCTTACCGCCACACGGTTCATTACCTGCATCCGTGCTCTTGCCCAAGGTTTAGGATACGACCCCAAAATTATATCAGGGCATTCTTTCCGCATAGGGGCAGCTTCAGCCGCATCACGACATCAGGTGCCAGCTCACGTCATTCGAAGCATGGGGCGATGGCGGTCCTCTTGCTACACTAGATATATTCCTGATCCTCAATTTGAGATCGCACGTGCCTTTTGTTCTTTGGCTTTGTAAATCATGTAATAAAATGTTGTTACTAATGGTTGTTTTTTGCCCCCTTTTCTTGGTGTACCCTCGTCGTGGCTCCCGGCATAATTCAGCCACCTTGCTCAGGGCAGGGGTCTCTGCGTACGCTGACGTTTCCTAGCCCTGACCATAAATAGGTAAGGCTGGTTCCAGCCTGCATTTGTGGGAGGGGCGTCTGGCCTTATATTCTGCTCACTCCCGTCCAGCCAGGCGCCCGAGCTTCACGCCCCTCCCCCCCCGCCCCTTTTTCCAAGGTTTCACTGGGTATGCCCCCTTTTCTTGGTGTACCCTCGTCGTGGCTCCCGGCATAATTCAGCCACCTTGCTCAGGGCAGGGGTCTCTGCGTACGCTGACGTTTCCTAGCCCTGACCATAATTACACCTATCGAAACCATTGCAGAAACAACGTCGGATAGATTTAGGACCTTACAGAAGAGAGAGATGTTTTGGATTTTTAAATTATAAACCCTTGAACCCCATGGACTTAATGAGTCCTTGGAGAGCAAATGTTTCTGAACAGCTATCCCCCAAGCTATCAGATGGAAGGAGATTTATTCCCCTCATATTCTATTCATTATTTATTTATTTATTTATTTTCTTCTTAAAAATCATTATAATAATATTTTTTCTCTCCACTCCTTCTCATGAATCCCCTCGCAGGACCCCCCCTCCTCCCCACTACAACCAATTTTCCCGCTCCCATCCATCTGTGCACATCAATATCCCTATATAGTACATCAGTGATGTCCCCTTTACTCCTAAAGGCAATTCACTTTCCTTGCACACTTATTCAGGCCAATAATACTCAATCACCTCTACATTCATTCAAACATCATTACCATGAGTCATATACATCTACATATATATACATTTATATACATTTCAGTCTCCCATCCTTCTCCGATATGTTTACTGCAGCCCCCTAATTCCCCCGTGCAATGTAATTCTGCCTCCATCCCTTCCAACAGCTTTCAGTCCTTTCCCCAAGCACTACACATAACCACGCCCCCATATGAACTCGCTGTCCACTGACTCAGTTCGACACACCCCTCCTCTGGCTCCGTCCCTCACAAGCCGACGGCAGGCAACCCCGGCCCTTCACCAAGCGCTCTAGCTCCGCCCCTTTCTTTCATCATCCCCGATCCTCTCCAGACACTCTCTTCCTCCACGCCTCCACACGAGCGCCCCGCCCGTGCACCAGGACAAGACCTCCTTTGCACCGCCCCCCCCAGGCTCCGATCGCGTTCCCCAACCACACACCCACATGGAGGCCACTCCTATGGACCCGGCCAGCTCCTCCCACCCCCTCCCCTATTTCTCCAGCAGCGCGGGCACTGAAGAGGTCAGCGTCTAACACGCGCCTCTCCTGACGAGCAGCGACACTCTCCTAGTCTCCCGGCTCAGGTAAGATGCCCTAAGGCTGAAAGTCTACATGTTACTCTTTTTGTGCAAGCTACATAACCAACACCTCCTGTCGGCTAATAGACAATATATTCTCTAACACTCTGCTAGCAGACACACCATATCTGCTAGCGCTCTTTCAACTATATGCCTTCTCCTTAGGTTACCTACAATTATATTCAAAAGTCTGGCCCCGGAATTGCTTTTAGTATTGTGGCTAATTTAATATCAAGCCCGCTTTTATAACCGAGATTTTATTACAATTATAACAGCATAGATCATACATGTTGTTAATTTTGTATCTATTTTATTTTATCATTCATGATCATTATTGCCAATTTATTTCTATATATACTTTTAATCCTCTTTGCTTGGGTATGTTAAGTTTTTTTTTATTTTTTTTGTGAGAGCCACCATTTTATTTTATCAATCTATATTTACAGCTATCCATACCTATTCATTTATTTATTTATTTATTTAATTATTTATTTATTCATTCATTCCAGTTTTTATACAGAATTTCCACAGGGAAACACAAAATTTATGTTTCCATTCAGGCTGGTGGAGACGGACAGCTTCAAACAGCTCATGTCGCTTGCTGTCCCACAGTACGTCGTTCCCAGCCGCCACTACTTCTCTAGGAGAGCCGTGCCCTCCCTACACAATCAAGTATCAGAAAAAATAAAGTGTGCACTGTGCAACGCCATCTGTGGCAAGGTCCACCTAACCACAGATACGTGGACCAGTAAGTATGGCCAAGGACGCTATATCTCCCTAACTGCACACTGGGTAAATGTAGTGACGGCTGGGCCCCAGGCGGAGAGCTGTTTGGCGCACGTCCTTCCGCCGCCAAGGATCGCAGGGCATCATTCTTTGCCTCCTGTTGCCTCCTCTTCCTACTCGGCTTCCTCCTCCTCTTCTACCACCTCCTCATCCGGTCAGCGACAGACCTTCACCACCAACTTCCGCACAGCCAGGGGAAAACGTCAGCAGGCCTTTCTGAAACTGATGTGTTTGAGGGACAGGCCCTACACCGCGCAGGAATTGTGGCGGGGTATAGAACAACAGACCGACGAGTGGTTGCTGCCAGTGAGCCTCAAGCCCGGCCTGGTGGTGTGCAATGATGGGCGAAATCTCGTTGCAGCTCTGGGACTAGCCGGTTTGACGCACATCCCTTGCCTGGCGCATGTGCTGAATTTGGTGGTGCAGAAGTTCATTCACAACTACCCCGACATGTCAGAGCTGCTGCATAAAGTGCGGGCCGTCTGTGCGCGCTTCCGGCATTCTCATCATTCCGCCGCTCGGCTGTCTGCTCTACAGCGTAACTTCGGTCTTCCCGCTCACCGCCTTATATGCGACGTGCCCACCAGGTGGAACTCCACCTTGCACATGCTAGAGAGACTGTGCGAGCAGCAGCAGGCCATAGTGAAGTTTCAGCTGCAGGATGCACGGGTGAGTCGCACTGCGGATCAGCACCACTTTACCACAAATGACTGGGCCTCCATGCGAGACCTGTGTGCCCTGTTGCGCTGTTTCGGGTACTCCACCAACGTGGCCAGAGGCGATGACGCCGTTATCAGCGTTACAATACCACTTCTATGTCTCCTTGAGAAAACACTTAGGGCGATGATGGAAGAGGATGTGGCCCAGGACAAGGAGGAGGAAGAGGGGTCATCTCTAATACTTTCAGGCCAGTCTTTTAGAAGTGGCTCAGAGGGAGGTTTTTTGCAACAGCAGAGGCCAGGTACAAATTTGGCCAGCCAGGGCCCACTACTAGAGGACGAGGAGGAGGAGGATGAGGAGGAGGATGGGGATGAAGCATGTTCACAGCACGGTGGCACCCAACGCAGCTTGGGCCCATCACTGGTGCGTGGCTGGGGGGATACGGAGGACGCAGACGATACGCCTCCCACAGAGGACAGCTTGTCCTTACCTCTGGGCAGCCTGGCACACATGAGCGAATACATGCTGCAGTGCCTGCGCAACGACAGCAGAGTTGCCCACATTTTAACGTGTGCTGACTACTGGGTGGCCATCCTGCTGGATCCCTGTTACAAAGACAATGTGCCGTCCTTAATTCCCTCACTGGAGCGTGATCGGAAGATGCGCGACTACAGGCACACACTGGTAGATGCGCTCCTGAAAGCATTCCAGACTGACGCCAGGGGACAAGGCGAAGGCAGGGAAGGAGGAAGAGGTCGCCAACGCAGCTGTGTCAGCGCCAGCACCTCAGAAGGCAGGGTAAGCATGGCCGACATGTGGAAAAGCTTTGTCACCTAGCCGCAACAACCGGCCCCAACTGCTGATATGGAGCGTGTTAGCAGGAGGCAGCATTTGAACAACATGGTGGAACAGTACCTGTGCACACGCCTACACGTACTGACTGATGGTTCTGCCCCATTCAACTTCTGGGTCTCCAAATTGTCCACATGGCCAGAGCTTGCCCTGTAAGCCTTGGAGGTGCTGGCCTGCCCTGCAGCCAGTGTATTGTCTGAACGTGTATTTAGCACGGCAGGAGGCGTCATAACAGACAGACGCAGCCGCCTGTCCACAGCCAACGTGGACAAGCTCACGTTCATTAAAATGAACCAGGCCTGGATCCCACAAGACTTGTCTGTACCTTGTGCAGAATAGACAGTTCTAACAGCCTCAACCATCCATCCTTGTACTCAAGTGCACTTATTCCTTTTTTTTTTTTATATGTCCCAATATTTTGGGGGATACCCCTATGTAAAAATGCAAAATAACACACATCTGTGTTGGCTACCTATTTCTCCTTCGCCGCCGCTTCCACCTAGACCGCCACGTGAGACTACACGGCCACATCGACCCATTCACCGCCTCCTCAACCTCTTCCTCCTACATCATTTCAATTTCTTTTTTTTTTAAGGTCTTTTATGTTTTTTTAATTCATTTCCTTATCCACATTTGTTTGCAGAGCATTTGCCATGCTCTTAAGCACATTTTGCTGCCTTTTGCAGCCCTCTAGCTGTTTCCAGGGCTATTTTATAACCATTTTAGTGGCCAAAAATTCGGGTCCCCATTGACTTCAATGGGGTTTGGGTTCAAGTTCGAGTCAAGTTCGGGTCCCGAACCCGAACTTTTTAAAAAAATTCTGCCGAACCCAAACATCCAGGTGTCCGCTCAACTCTAGTCACGCTTACTTGCTCTATAAGAGGGACATATTTCGTAGAAACCTCCTAAGGGGTAAGGGATTCCCCAGACGCTCTTCACAGTAGGCCTGTTGAACTTCCATATACTGCACGCCTGCCCAGGGAGCTCTGCTAACCGTGAGTAAACGACTACTATATACAGTACAGACCAAAAGTTTGGACACACCTTCTCATTCAAAGAGTTTTCTTTATTTTCATGACTATGAAGGCATCAAAACTATGAATTAACACATGTGGAATTATATACATAACAAACAAGTGTGAAACAACTGAAAATATGTCATATTATAGGTTCTTCAAAGTAGCCACCTTTTGCTTTGATTACTGCTTTGCACACTCTTGGCATTCTCTTGATGAGCTTCAAGAGGTAGTCCCCTGAAATGGTCTTCCAACAGTCTTGAAGGAGTTCCCAGAGATGCTTAGCACTTGTTGGCCCTTTTGCCTTCACTCTGCAGTCCAGCTCACCCTAAACCATCTCGATTGGGTTCAGGTCCGGTGACTGTGGAGGCCAGGTCATCTGGCGCAGCACCCCATCACTCTCCTTCATGGTCAAATAGCCCTTACTTTCAAAGTTTTCCCAATTTTTCGGCTGACTGACTGACCTTCATTTCTTAAAGTAATGATGGCCACTCGTTTTTCTTTAGTTAGCTGCTTTTTTCTTGCCATAATACAAATTCTAACAGTCTATTCAGTAGGACTATCAGCTGTGTATCCACCTGACTTCTCCTCAATGCAACTGATGGTCCCAACCCCATTTATAAGGCAAGAAATCCCACTTATTAAACCTGACAGGGCACACCTGTGAAGTGAAAACCATTTCAGGGGACTACCTCTTGAAGCTCATCAAGAGAATGCCAAGAGTGTGCAAAGCAGTAATCAAAGCAAAAGGTGGCTACTTTTAAGAACCTAGAATATGACATATTTTCAGTTGTTTCACACTTGTTTGTTATGTATATAATTCCACATGTGTTAATTCATAGTTTTGATGCCTTCAGTGTGAATCTACAATTTTCATAGTCATGAAAATAAAGAAAACTCTTTGAATGAGAAGGTGTGTCCAAACTTTTGGTCTGTACTGTACATGGGCCACCACTGTGCAAACCAGTCTTCTTTTAAAAAAGAAGATTTGTTAAGCCTGGCATCTGCATGGTGGCTCAGTGGTCAATATCTGCATGGAGTTTATGTGTTCTCTCCATGTTTGTGTGGGTTTCATCCCACACTCCAAAGACATACTGATAGGGAACTTAGATGGTAATGTCTGTAAAGCACTGTAGAATTTATTAGTGCTACATCATTTTAATTTTTATTTTTTTACTATGGGGGCCTGAGCTCCTGGAGGAGCCATGTAATTTATGACAAGGAGCAGGCCTTCAGTTCATGTACTGAAGTGAAGCTGCCGTATATCTCAATCATATTTTATGCCAGTTTCTGGTATGAATAATGAATGAACCATGACTGATGGTCCTGCCCTCATAAATCGCAACTAGAAATAGATCTGCCCCTTTTCTCAAATTTAACAAGGGTGGCATAAAATGCAAATTGCAAGCAGAAATGAATCTGCAATTTTTACATCAAAAACAGGTGTAAGGAGAATAATGAAGTGTCTCATACCAGCACACAGCTCTGTGTTTTTAATCACAGCCGAGCAGAGAGAATTTTTTTAGATTAGCTGCTTGAGAGGCCTCGGTTGGGTTCAGGGCGATACTATTTATCCTTATGGAGAGCATGCAAGTATGCTTGAGGAGTACTGCAGGACAAGCAATGCTCCACTGGGTTTCTGGGATATATATGCAAATTAGCATCTCTTACATCTGCCGGCATCAGAGAGGCTTAGCTTTCTTTTCCTTTTGAAAGTAAGTCTAATTTGCATATAAGACTCTCTGATGCCAGCAGACCACTACTGAGAGTCATCTAGTTTTCTCTCCTTTTGGAAGGAGGATATATTTGCTCCTGTCTTTTTTTTCTCGCCTGATTCCCACCAAAAAAATCTCAAAAATTGGGTTTGTGAAAGTTAAAATTTTTAAAACAATTTGGAACAAATTCTGAAACGTTAGAATTAATCATCTCAAATGAATATTATGAACATTTTGTATACTTTAGGTTTAAGTTTTTAGGTATTTTGCTATTTTTGCAGCCATTTAATGGACATGAAGCGAACTCTGAGAAACATTGAGGTCATTTTGAATTAATCCCATGAATTTTTAGAACCTATACAACACTACTCAGAGGCTGTATGGCTCCATACTAATGCAGAGAGTGTTGCTATGTGCATATGCCTATATTTTGCACCTTATTACAATGCATCTTTTTTTGGTGGGGGGCTGTACTGATAATTTGTGCAGAGCGTGCTGAATTCAGCAACATGGCACATGCTACAGGTATGCTGGTTAATACAGCACAGCTACTGAGCCACACGATTAGCAACCTCCAGCACCACATTTTTCTTTTTTTAACTACAACTCCCAGCATGCTCCATTCTCTTCTATGGGATTCCAAGAAGAGCTGAACAAGTGTGCATGCTGAGATTTGTAGTTTTATCTGAAGTACCGAGGGTTGCTGATCCATGCCAAATAGTATGGTTTTACACCTTTTTTCCGAACTGAAAATTGGATGCATTGTTTTGTTAAAAATTGCACTACAGGTGACCATTAGATATGAGCAAATTGAATCCCACTAAGTGGAATTCGATCCGAATTTCAGGATAAATTCGATTCACCTCGAAGCCGAATTTCCTCGTGCTTCTTGTCAGCAAATCGATTTAAACTGAAATAGTGTAAAAAACAAAAAAATTCTAATTTACCTCCTCTGTTTGCTCACGACGGGCCGCCAGCCTCCATCTTGGTTTCGGCCGAAATCCCATGTGTGGTGACGTATGATGTCACCATGCTGGCCGGCATGATGACATAATCTCGCGTCGTGCAAGATTTCGCTCCAGATCTCCATGCAAGATGGTGGTGGTCGGCCCGTTGCAAGCAAATGGTGGCGATAAGTTTGATTAAAAAAAAAAATATTGTTAATTTGACACTGTTTTTACACTCAGATGCATCTGAGGGGTACACTGATGGGGGCGGCGCTATCCCAGCTCCCTGTCATTGCACCCTCTACTTACAAAAAAATGCGTTTGGGGACGAAGGAATTTTTTTGTAAGATTTGGCGAATCAGCCAAATCGAACTTAACAATTATTCGCTCATCTCTAGTAACCATAAAGCAATGCCCCCCTTTTGTGCCACTTCACAAGTGCTGGAAAAAAGGAGCTTAGTAAATACGGCATTCAGTCAAGCACCATGCATTTAAATGCAATCACACAAGAAAATATTTGATAAATATGCCCCCCATTGTTCAGTATTTCGCAGTTGGCATTACATTTTTATAAAATGTGTGAAATTTGTAATACCAACTGTATCCGTTTCAAAAATAGCCAACAGCATGCACACAGTTTGGTTTTTCAACACATTCAAGGTCTAAAGATGGTTATCTTCAATAGAAAGCTGTAGCTAAACTAGTACAGATCTGGCAGAGACTATGTAAACCTGTCGTGAGTGCAACAGTTTGTCATTAAGGTGACACATTTATCAACGTCTGTGCAATATTTTAAGGAATATGACACGCTCAGTGTCAAACTATAAGCACTTTTCTATAGCAAAAAAAATAGAAATAAAATCTATTTGTGTCACAATTTATGACTCTATAAATGTAATGCCATAAAATGATTTGTAATAAATGCCAGCAGAAATCCTGTAGGCATAACTGTATATACAAAAAAAATATTTGTTTTATCTAGAATGTAAAGCAGTTGGTCCATCTGGGAAATTGATGATAAGCACTCCTTCCTATCTAGAAAACCGGGTCTCCAAACTGAGTACGAGCACACCACGAATGTGTGGCATGCTATCCATTCATCACTATGGAACTACTGGAAATGGCCAATTTTCAGAACTCCCATAGTGTTGAACAGAGAGTGGTCCCGCATGCCCGACTGCTCTCTGCTCACTTTGGTGGTCCTGTTCTGTATATAGGAGTGGGTCCCAGATGTGGAACTCATACCTATCTGATGTTGATGTTCTATACTATCAATAAGACATCAATGTCCCAAATGAGAATACCCATTTAATACATACATAAACCCAATCCAGAGAATGGTAATACCAGACTAATAATGTCTAATGAAAGACATTGGTCCACCAAAATTAAAACCTTCTGTATGCCCTTAGAAAGGTTGAAGACATCCAAAATGGAGAACTGCTAAACTGAGGATTACTTTGCTGTCCATTCATTTAATTCATTTTTTAAACCAAAATGAACAGCTTGAATGTGCTTCCCACAGCTATAACAGCTGTTTCACAGGATTTACGAAATGTGGACCTCTATGATCATCGTGGTGGCTTTCAATTAATGTAGGGCAACAACTTCAGAGGAACATGCCAGACAAATCATGCAGTATATACTATGTTTAGTTATAAAATAACATCAGAGAAGGGGATCCCTGATCATGCCCCAGGTCTCTGGTCCTATACAATGCATATCACAATGCATATGTTTTCAGTGTCCCTTTAATTTACTGATCCCTTCTACTAACTCAGTGTAACATATTGTACATTAATGTAAACTAATTTCTGAAGGATCTGTGGTGGATCTGTTTGTAATGGAAGCATAATAGATCCATTGATCCCATGGACTTCTCTTGAACCCTAAAGCAGGCCATACATGTTAGATATACTGTATGTTGGCTTAATCCACCAGTTTCAGCAGGGCTGGCAAACCATTTAACGTGCATGTGGACTCCCAACTCTTTTCCAATGGCAGATGTCGGGGGAGATAAAGGTTTCATCAGTTGGATATCTACACGTCTGATCCTTTTGTTTTCAGGAAGAAAAGTCAACACCAGAGTTGTTTGGCAGCAGCTTTCTCCCATGTCTCTATGAAGTCAGATGTCAACCAAGCAAATATTCAGCCAGTTGATATTTTTAAAAGATAAGCCTAAGCTTAGATGGTTGTAATGTCATTTTTGTATCTGTATTACTGCCGCAAATCTTGACCCAGTCATGAGTCTATTGCCCCAAAATTACATCAACGTAGATTCCTACGTGGCTGTAATATGAACTCACAAAAGTGCCCATATTACTACCATTTGTATATAGCCTACATCTAATCTCAATATAGAATTGTATAAAGACACCAAGCAGGCAGATAGATCAGATACATCTTATGTACAAGACTGATTCTTGTTGCTTTCTTTTGAAATCAATAAAAATAAAATTGAAAGTACTCCATATGCATGAAAGTATTCTTAGCAATATAGCCTAAATCTAATCTCAATATGGAACTGTAAATAGACTGACAGATGGACGAAAGACAGGTAGATAGATAGATAGTTGGATAGATAGATGTAGATAGATAGATAGATAGATAGATAGATAGCTAGATAGATAGACACTCAGATAGCTTACTAGGTTAGATTGATCCAGAAGAGGACAGAAAGGTCCTATGTGCAGTAAAACACATTTTTCCCCGGACTTGGCTCTATAAGCTCATACTAATTTCTTGGCTCATTCACGGTATTCTTTTCTATTTCTGTATCCTTTCATACATTTCCTTGTGAATACAATGTCCAATATTTTCTAGTGATTATGTTATTAGTTCAGCACTTCATAATGGAAATTGGATTTGATATCTGTATACTGTAAAGCCTGGCTTCTAGGCTGGCCGTTCATGCAAATACCATCTTCTAGTGCCCCCCAGCTTCCAGATAAACTTTTACAATTTGTATCACCTTGCAAACTTCAGTTATTTGCTATCAAGCTGCCATATTTTCACCTTTAAATAATTCCCTCCCATATGCAAGGCCCCCCATGCTGAATATACTTACCTGGCTCCCCACTCCCTGGTCCCTGCACCGCCACTTCTCCCTGTGCACAAATGAAAACCTCCAGTGTCGGGGAGAGGGGGGAGGGGGGGCAGCAGCCAATGGCAGGTGTCCCCATCCCTACCTGCTATTGGATAACCCCTTTAAGGCAGCTCAAACAGGTCTCATTTTTGAAGGTCTGCCATTGAATGCTCTCAGAATAAGGTCCAAAATTATGTGCAAGATATTTTGCTTTTGTATTTGTAGAAACTATTTGCTCCCTCTAGTGGTTGCTGGAGACATCCATAATTTTATGCTTTAGGCTAGGGCTCCATAGCAAATTGTAGCAATGTCATAATGCAACATTGCAAGTAATGACTGGGAATGTGATCACATTGCAATAGGTACCTACAATACAACATTCTCAAAAATCTATAGGATATTAGGTCACATAGACTTCAGGGTCAGCTATGTGAGACTGAGATCCACTTGCCACATATTATTTTATTTTTTTATGTCTAATGGGTGTTGTGATCCTGTCAGTTCGTGGTCAGCTGCGGTCAACCACTGAAAACAAATTTTAGGAAATTATTCAGCCCAAATTTTTTTACCTACCTCTAAGACCCACTTCTATCTTGAGACCAGGGCTCCTGAAGTGATGATGAGCACAGCGCGCATGTGTGGCATGCTCTCCATTCATCGCAATGGCCATATTATTGAACAGAGGGTTGCTGCACATGCCCATTCTGGAGAAATGAGAGGGTCCCAGACGAGGGACCTGCACCTATCTGACAATGATGGTATATCCTAGTGATATGATATAATGCCTCAGCTGGTAATACCTCTTTAAAGTATGACTGTGGTGGACAGCCTGCAGCAATGATAGTCGATCAGTAAAGGGATGATATAGCCTTTAGGGGAGCATCAGATGGCCTGGAATATCACACATCCAGGGTTGCCAACCATCCAGAAATTTCTGGACAGTCCGTAAAAATTGGTGACTTTTTTCCAGTGTCCGTGAATTTTTTTTTATGTGTCCATGATTTTTTTGAGGTTGGTGGTACCTGACTAGATACTATCATTATTTTACAGCTCACAGTACACAATGGTAATGAGCCATTATCAGTATGTTGAGCTATAGACATGGATTACTTATAATCTGTATTATTCATTATAGTTTTCCAATTTGTCCATAAATAAACATTAGCTGCCTGTGATTTATGGGATAAGTTGTCTAGGAAAAAGAAAAATTCTGGTTGGCAACTCTGCACATATCTTATTACTTCATTTAACAGTTACAATATATACCATTATTTGTGTGACACTTCTATGTGTGTGTATGGTGATAGTAGCGCCAGTTGTAAAAAAAATATCATCATTTATTCAACTACCATATGTAGAAGTGTTACTTAGCCATCATATAATGCTGTAATAGTAATATTAGTATCATCATACTTTATAGCTATTATATTACACACTTTTATGCTTTTCTATACTGTATGACATTATGCCATATGGCCCTAGTGAACATTAGGACAAGTCTTCAAAAACTATTGATAATAAATCTAAACATACAGGTTGAAATTTAGTCTGGTTAGATACTTACTTTAATTTTAGAGCACTATTTACATGTATTTTTGGATGGAACCCGGATTAAACCCTACCTTGCTCAGCAATTTTCCATGTTTGTGTTTTAATTTTTTAGCTCCCTACCTTCCCGCAGCCATAACTTTTTACATTTTCTATTCATTTAACCTTATGGGGGCTTATGTTTTGCAGGATAAGTTGTACTTTCTAATGCCGCCATTTAATATGGTATACAATGTACTAGGAAGCAGGAATAAAATTCCAAATCGGGTGGAATTTGAAAAAAAACATAATTCCACCAGTTATACGTTTTTTTTTTTCACTATCCAGTAAAACTATCTTGTGCTCTTCATTCTCCAGGTCAATATCATTACGGCAACAATAGATATGTATCGTTCTTTTTGCGTTTTCATACTGGAAAAAAAAAACTTTTTAATTTTTTTTGCCATATTCTGAACTCCAAAGATGTGTGAGGGCTCATTTTTTTCAGGATGATCTGTAGTTTTTGATAATACCAGATCACTTTTTATAACCTTTTGGGAGGTAATGAAAAACTGGTGAATCGGACATTTTTTATTATTTATCCATCACGCCATTCACTGCATGGGTTTTTTAGTATTTATTTAGTAAGTATTTTTATTTTTATTTTGGGGAAAGGGAGTGATTTTAATTTTTATATAATTATATGCTGGACATATATATATATATATATATATATATATATATATATATAAAAGAAAAGAAGCAGCACTCCAGATGAAATATAAACGGGTGCAAAAAAATCCTCCTTATAAGACCTGTTACCAAGGTCCAAATTGTAGACACAAAGCAAAAAACGAAGGCAGCACTCCAATTAGTGAAGAAAGTGGAAGGTTTATTCACCCAACCAGCAGCAACAATTCAGCTCTCTCTATGGAGCCTTTGTGCTGCTGGACAAAGGCTCCATAGAGAGAGCTGAAACGTTGCTGCTGGTTAGGTGAATAAACCTTCCACTTTCTTCACTAATTGGAGTGCTGCCTTCGTTTTTCGCATTGTGTATATATATATATATATATATATATATATATATGTATATTACAAAGAAAAAATGTGGGGGGTTCAGTCAGCACAACCCTGTATGCAGGTGCACATCGCTATGGCGAAATACATATACAAACGCAAAAACACAAATGCAATAGCACTCTGCAACCAGCACTCTGCCCTGCCTCTATGCTGGATTTTGAATGAGGCATTGGTGTACATTTTGGCCAAAACGTAATAAGCCACTCACCACGTCAAGGTCGCCTCTATGAGTGGTCCCTAACACCAATACCTACCTGTTATAAGCCATGATAGCCACACAAAGTCCAGGGAGCGCAGGTACAGCATGCACGCCAGGCACACTCTGCTTTTAACCCCGTCCGGTGCCGTGACAGCTTTCATCGGATCCAGGGATGCAAGTACCAACATGCATGCTGAGCCCACTATATACTTCTCCTAGAGCCAAATGGCTACTTGTAGGCGCTGTAAAAGCAGACTCAGTTTTATACTGACTTTAAAACCAGCCTCCAGGGCAGACTAACTGGTCAGGTGTGCATGACTGCATGGAGATCGCCACACCTCCAATATATACTACAAAGAAAAAATTTGGGGGGTTCAGTCAGCACAACCCTGTATGCAGGTGCACATCGCTATGGCGAAATACATATACAAACGCAAAAACACAAATGCAATAGCATTCTGCAACCAGCACTCTGCCCTGCCTCTATGCTGGATGTTGAATGAGGCATTGGTGTACATTTTGGCCAAAGCGTAATAAGCCACTCACCACGTCAAGGTCGCCTCTATGAGTGGTCCCTAACACCAGTACCTACCTGTTATGGGCCATGATAGCCACACAAAATCCAGGGAGCGCAGGTACAGCATGCAGCGTTTGTATATGTTAGGGACCACTCATAGAGGCGACCTTGACGTGGTCAGTGGCTTATTACGCTAACATCCAGCATAGAGGCAGGGCAGAGTGCTGGTTGCAGAGTGCTATTGCATTTGTGTTTTTGCGTTTGTATATATATATATATATATTTATTTATTTTTCACTTTTTATTAGGTTCACAAGTGGACCATAACATGTAGTCATCAGATTTGTAGGGAAATGAATTTCCTCAATTTATCCTATACAGAGATAGGTATATTACAGCTCAATGTTGCCACGTGCTGGCCTGAACTGCATAACACAACTAATTAGACTGGAAGCCTAATCCAGGCTCAGCTCATTACTTTGAAAGAACGCCTTCCCCTACCTTCACGGGGGAGGCTTTCAAACTGTGAAGCGCGTGCTTTCCGGGTTTCTGGCTACTCAGATGCCGTGGTCACATTTGACCATGGCATCTGAGAGGTTAAATGTCCATCAGACATGGAATTACCGTCAGTCATGGACATTAGCCGTGGGTGTCTGCTATCTGAAACAGCAGGTACCTATTAGCAGTGGTGTTCGCTTCGTTCCGGAGCGGGCACCATCTTTAAAGACCCGACATCTGCCGTACATGGATTGTGGAGTAGTGAAGGGATTAAAGGGCATCTGTCAGCTGATTTGTACCTATGAAACTGGCTGACCTGTTGCACGTGCATTAGGCAGCTGAAGGCAGGCACATATGAACATTGGGACCAACTCAGATACCTTCAGCTGCCAATCATACATGGAACAGGTCAGCCAGTTTCATAAGTTCTGTTGACAGATGTCCTTTAAACATAAGAATAACATACTGATTCTATACAGGTGGTGGATGAGCTCAGGAGCACATATTTTTTTATGTATTGTAGCAACTGTGATCATATTTATCAATGTTTCATCTCTTTAGGGATACTATATAAACACTATAGTTTCAGGAAATGTCAATTTTTTTTTAAAACAAAATAATATGTATAAGTCTAGTTACAAAATGTGCAATGTGGATTTATACCAACATAGAACAAACCCAGTAGCCCAACTGCCATGATACACAAATCACAATGCTTCACTCCTTATTGCTAAACTGTAAAGAAAAGTCTAACACTTTGTAACCATAAAACCGCCACAAGATCAGTGCTTGTTAGTAGATGTGATGGTCCCATTAAAATTGACCTGATATTAAATGTTAATAGAGGGTAAAGTCAAACAGCAGCGAATTCTGATTTTCAATTAGCCTTCTAGAAGCAGTAAAAATACATGGGAAATATACAAGGCAGAGAATATTATTCTATAAAAATGTGGGATATATACTAAGAAAACTCTATTTACTAGAACTCTATTGCATACTGTGGCAAGAAAGTGAAGCACATATGCCAAAATTTATTATAATTTTCTTTTACAATTTGGCTTTGATAGTTCTGAAAAAATGGTAGAAATAGAAAATAGGCATGACTAGGATAATGATGGGGACATGCAATATAATTTTATGCAAATGAAAACCCGTACATGTACACCAGCAGATAATTTTTTGTCTTTATGCTGATTACTACCGAAATCAGATAAGCAATTTACTAAAAACTACAAGGTGCATCTTCCCAAGTAATATAACTTATCGTTGGCGGATCTCTATAGCTTGCCTTCTCGGGAGTAATTGACAAGCCTCAAAAATCCACTCATTGACAAAAATATAAAAATTAAAAAAATAACGCACCAAGGAAGAGTTATTGGAATGGAATGAACCTTTTTGAAACTGAGTGAATGTAATAATAATGATACAGGTAAGTGATTATAATATCAGAGAAAAAAGGATAAGTTTATTGGGGAAAACTGTACAATAGAAAGGATACTCTAGGACCCTGTTGGGCCTCCACTAGCCTGGATGCAAGATGAGATACGGCCTCTAGTATGGATAAAAGATGAGATACGGCCTCTAGCCAGGATGCAAGATGAGAATGGCCTTTAGCATAGATACAAGATAAGATACCAACCTCTAGACTGGATACAAGATGAGATTCAGTCTCTAGCCTGGATAGAAGATGAGATACGACCTCTAGCCTGGATACAAAATGTGATAGGACCTCTAGCCTGGATACAAGATGAGATACAGTCTCCTGCCTGGATTCAAGATGAGATACAGCCTCTAGCCTGGATACAAGATGAGATACAGCCTCTAGCCTGGATACAAGATGAGATACAGTCTCTAGCCTGTATACAATATGAGATATGGCCTATAGCCTGGATACAAGATGAGATACAGTCTCTAGCCTGGATACAAGATGAGATACAGCCTTTAGCCTGGATACAAGATTGAGATATAGCCTTTATCCTGGATACAAGATGAGATATAATCCTCTAGCCTGGATACAAAATGAGATAGGGCCTCTAGCCTTGAATTTAAGATGAGATAGAGTCTCTAGACTGGATACAAGATGAAATACGGCCTCTAGTCTGGATACAAGATGAGATACAACCTCTAGCCTGGATGCAAGATGAGATATGACCTCTAGCCCTGGATACAAGATGAGCTACAGCCTCTAGCCTGGATACAAGATGAGATCAGCCTCGAGCCTGGATACAAGATGAGATAGGACCTCTAGCCTGGATCAAGATTGATATACAGCTCTTAGCCAGGATACTAGATGAGATATGGCTTCTAGCCCGGTTACAAGAGGAGATACGGCTGGGCATAGAGGTATACAGGTTCTTTATGGTATCCTGCAGTACATTTGCCCGAGATTTTACAGCTGGGTCTGTAGATCCTATGCATTCATAGGTTGCTGACGCTGACATTCCAGCTGGTCTCATTGTTGATAAATCTGGCAATTAGGCAGGGACGAGGAAATGTTACAATCTGGTGTTGACATTTGTGAGAATACTTTGCTGTGTGTGGGTGAGCATCATTTTGCTGAACAATGCCATTTGGAAGACCCTACCATGAGAGGCAACACGTGGCTGCAGGATGTCCTGCACATATCACTAAGCTGTTAGTGTCCCTCGTATTTCTACTAGGGTTGACTACTGTCATATGCGATGGCTCCCCAGATCATCAACACCTTCAGTTGGAGCAGTGTGTCGCTCCACAAAATTGAAGCGCTCACTGTGAAGCCTCCATATTCGAAACCCAACCATCATGGAATCCCAAACTGGACCTGGATGATGATTTTATTTATTAAACAATAAAACTAGTGTTATCCCCCCTACCCTGGCCCTATGTGAAAAACTAATTGCGGTCTTAGTTACTAAATCAACCTGTTAACCAATTCAATTGATAGTTGGGTTCAATTTCACCTAGGCACCTGAGATGATTACTGCCAGACCTGCTGAAACTAAACCTTCACTTAAAGAGAACTTGTCTGGCAATGGGACGCAGGCTAGAAAGTCCCACAATGATGCCATGTTCTAAAGAGATACTTCAAATACAGATGCAAAACAAAGTCACTGAAATCTACCAGCCTGGAAAACATTTACAAAACCATTGCTAAGGCTCTGTGACTCCAGAAAAACCATAGGGAGAGCCATTATCCACACATGGAGGACATTTGGCACACTTCACCAGGTAGGCTTTACTAGGAGTAGCCAACCTACTTAAATTTACCAAGAGTACAACCCAGAAGTCAATCAATGTCACAAAAGAACCCAGGCATCTAAAGAACTGCATGCCTCACTGGCCTTAGTTAAAGGGTATGTAAACCATCGGGGTCATTTTTTTAATTGGTCTATATTAAAATATGGAATCTTGTTTTCTGTGTACACAGCTGACATGCTCCAGTAGCAGCCTTTGGATTTTCTGTCTTTTCCGTCAGACCAGGAGCAGACGGACTCCTTATCTCTGCTCTCTAACATTTTAAACACTACTAAGATTGTGGCTTAAATAAGTGTTTATGACCACTAGTAGTGTAGAGATAGGGTTCTTTAGATGATCGCACAAAGTGAAAGTACCAGTCACACATTTAGCCTCCTAAGGTGTACATAGCCTTTAATGTGAACAGATTTGTAGTAATCTGAAACATAATATGTGCCAAAATAGCAATAATACCAGTACTCTTTATGACAACTCCACCAATTGATAGCATAGGAGTCATTGACTTTCAGAGGATTTTGATGGTATAAACTAATTCAGCTGACCACATTTAATGATTTAAAATGAGTATTCTTGTTACAACAAGTTAATCCCCTATCCACTGGCTTCTACCAATCACAAGAGCAGGAGTCTTAAGTCCTAGTTTTAAAAATGGAAAGGTGGTTGAGCATCTACACTGCTCCTCTATTCAAATTCTTTCGAATTGCTGGAAATAGCCAATTGTTGCACATAAGCATCTCACTTAGTCACCTTGGGATGAAAAAGGGCAGCAACACTCATGCTAGACTAGTGCTCCATGTATACAAGGGGACATAGGATCCTGTTTTCTTGACAATTGCAACATTGATAAGCGGCAGGGGCAATATCCCATTCGCAATATTTTGCGAATATTTGGGCGAAGTATTTGTCATATATTCACTAATTCGGGATCTCCAGTCATTTTTTTATTGATTGCAAAAATCGGCAATCGGAAAACTTGTGATATGAAAAATTCGCAATACAAAAATTTTGCGATCAATACTACTCTAAAGTAAAACACTATTGCAGCTCTCTCATTGGCCCACAAGCAAGAAGCAGTGAGTGATCATGGGTACTGGTAAAAAAAAGTAGAATATCGCGATTACGAATATATAGCACTATATTCTAGATATTCGCGAATTCTCTAAGTGCTAAAATTTGCAAAAAAAATTCGCGTTAGAATATTTGCGATCAACACTAGTCTGCAAATGCATTACCCACACCAGTTTACCAGCTAAGCCCTGATATGTTACTGGAAAACCCCTGGAATACACTTGTTTTGAAAGATCAGCTCTTCACATTAGAACAAATTAGGAGAAAGTTAAAAATTTTTTTTAACTTGACACAAATGAAGAAATGATGACCCTAAGGCCTCATGCACACAAACGTTGGGCCCTAATGGTCTGTATTTTATGGATCCGTTGTCCTGTTTTTTGTTTCTGTTTTGTTTCCGTATATACTCAGTTTCTGTTCCGTTTTTCCGCAAAACATGTCGGCACGAGATTTACACTGCAGACACAGCCGGCGGGAGGAGAGCAGCGCTGCCTGGCCCTGTCAATCAAGAGAAGAAGGGCGTGAAAAGAGGTGGGAAAACTGAGCCTCTAGGAGCAGGTGTGTTGCCCCCCCTGCTCCTAAAGGGTAATTAGCATATTATAAAAGTTTGTTTTTGTCAATAAAGGTTTTAGGCAGTGAATCCGTAAAAAAACCTATCAGACTGGCTCACAGTATTTTTGCATTTATTAAAATTAATTTATTGACCCAATACAATGTTACAACATATCACTAGTTAATTGTCAACATAACAGCATATATAGATAGGTACTTTTAAATGCGGAGCTCTCGCATATACCTAAATGACAGGAGTACTCCAAATATGGCCCCTGGTTTTAGCTATGTGGTGTCCGTCTGCTACGTATTGAGATAGAATATCTCTAATGTTCAGATAGATAATCTGTTGATTTGCCTTGATCTAAACATAAATTGTTCATCCACTATTCCGTTAGCGGTCGCTGATAGATAGTCTCTGCAACTATATGTTGCTTTATATTGCGGTTAGTTTCCTACCTCCTGCCACGAGGTAGTCACTCTGCTCGTGCTTCGCGGCGTCTCACATGATCCGACCAGAGAGTGGTTTGCTGGTCGGTGATGTTATCCACCTGCGCCGATCGAAGTAGCGGAAGTTGATGTAGCAGAGCCGCGCCGGTATATTCGGCAAAGACGTCAATATTAACGCACCAACAGGTCAGTCACTATAATGGTTATTATACCGCTTGCACCGCTTGAGGTTATGGCTGATATCGTGCTCACCCCTTTTCAAACTGCATCCAGATGAGATGGTCAAGGCAAAAAAAAAAAATCTTTTTAGAAGAAGATGAAAGCAGAAGCAAAAATAACGCACCACTAGCTAGGTCAGGTTCACACTAGTTCGCACTAGGCGCGTTTCGGAACCGTAGTTCCGTCTCAGTAGGCAAATGTGTAATGCTGCTACACATTTGCCTACTGAGTAGGATGAGCGAACCCGAACTGTATAGTTCGGGTTCGCTACCCGAATTTTGGGTGTCCGTGACACGGACCCGAAACCCGAACATTTTCGTAAAAGTCCGGGGTTCGGGTTCGGTGTTCGGCGCTTTCTTGGCGCTTTTTGAAAGGCTGCAAAGCAGCCAATCAACAAGCGTCATACTACGTGCCCCAAGAGGCCATCACAGCATTTCCTCACTATTGGCATGGCTGTGATTTGGCCAGTGCAGCATGTGACCCAGCCTCTATATAAGCTTGGGTCACGTAGCGCTGCACGTCACTCTGCTGATTCAAGCATAGGGAGAGGTTGCAGCTGCGACGTTAGGGCGAGATTAGGCAGATTAACTCCTCCAAAAGACTTCATTCTGTGATCGATCTGCAGCTGTGGATCCATTGAGTGCTATTATTGACTTGCTCACTTTTTTGAGGCTGCCCAGAGCGTTTTTAGAATCACTTTTTTGCTAGGGTGATCGGCGGCCATTTTGTGACTTGTGAGTGCGCCAGCACGAGCTATCACCAAGTGTATTTAACCATCGATTCGTGTGGTTATTTTTGTGCTATATCCTACATCAGCTGCAGGCTGAGCCCTGTGTCACCGAAGTGCATTTAGCCATCAACAGTCTGGTTATTTTTGGCCATATACTACATCAGCTGCAGGCTGAGCCTGTTTCACCCAAGTGCATTTAACCATCACAGTCTGATTATTTTTTGGCCATATACTACATCAGCTGCAGGCTGAGCCTTGTGTCAACCAAGTGCATTTAACCATCAACAGTGTGGTTTATTTTTTGGCCATATATTACATCAGGGGCAAGTTGAGCCTGTCACCCAGCGCCTAAAAATAGACCCTGACATTTCTATTCAACCAAATCTGCACAGTTTTAGCTGGTCAAAGTTATTTGTAGTGACCGTCAAAGCAGACTTTTTGTTCTGGGTTGAAAAAAGCATTCCCAAATTTGCCATTCTGAAAATAACTAGTTTGTGGTATTTGAGGCCTACTTGAAATCTATCCCAAAAAGAAATCTTACATTGAAGTTATTGATAGTGTCATTCAGAAAAACCTAAGACACACGCTAGCGTGCTGATAGAAGTGTCATTCTGTGATTAAACCTATAACTGTCACACAGCGCAAAAAAAAACAGGTCTCACATCTCTATTCAACCAAATCTGCACCGTTTTAGCTGGTCAAGTTATTTGTAGTGACCGTCAAAGCAGACTTTTTGTTCTGGGTTGAAAAAAGCATTCCCCAAATTTGACATTCTGAAAATAACTAGTTTGTGGTATTTCAGGCCTACTTGAAATCATTCCAAAAGAAAATCTTACATTGAAGTTTTTGATAGTGTCATTCAGAAAAAACCTAAGACACACGCTAGCGTGCTGATAGAAGTTCATTCTGTGATTAAACTATAACTGTCACACAGCGCAAAAAAAAAAGGTCTCACCTCTCTATTCAACCAAATCTGCACAGTTTTTGCTGGTCAAAGTTATTTGTAGTGACCGTCAAAGCAGACTTTTTGTTCTGGGTTGAAAAAGCATTCCCAAATTTGCCATTCTGAAAATAACCAGTTTGTGTATTTCAGGCCTACTTGAAATCTATCCCAAAAATAAAATTTAACATTGAAGTTATTGATAGTGGTCATTCAGAAAAACCTAAGACACACGCTAGCGTGCTGATAGAAGTGTCATTCTGTGATTTAAACATAACCTGTCACACAGCACAAAAAAAACAGGTCTCACATCTCTATTTAACCAAATCTGCAGTGTTTTAGCTGGTCAAGTTATTTGTAGTGACCGTAAAAGCAGACTTTTTGTTCTAGGTTGAAAAAGCATTCCCAAATTTGCCATTCTCAAAATTATAGTGAACGGGAACAATGAGGAAAACATCTAATAAGGGACGCGGACGCGGACGTGGACATGGTCGTGATGGTGTTAGTGGACCCTCTGGTGCTGGGAGAGGACGTGGCCGTTCTGCCACAGCCACACGTCCTAGTGAACCAACTACCTCAGGTCCCAGTAGCCAGCAGAATTTACAGCGATATTTGGTGGGGCCCAATGCCGTTCTAAGGATGGTAAGGCCTGAGCAGGTACAGGCATTAGTCAATTGGGTGGCCGACAGTGGATCCAGCACGTTCACATTATCTCCCACCCAGTCTTCTGCAGAAAGCGCACAGATGGCGCATGCAAACCAAGCCCATCGGTCTGTCACATCACCCCCATGCATATCATGGAAACTGTCTGAGCCTCAAGTTATGCAGCAGTCTCTTATGCTGTTTGAAGACTCTGCTGCCAGGGTTTCCCAAGGGCATCCACCTAGCCCTTCCCCAGGGGTGGAAGAGATAGAATGCACTAACGCACAACCACTTATTTTTCCTGATGATGAGGACATGGGAATACCACCTCAGCACGTCTCTGATGATGACGAAACACAGGTGCCAACTGCTGCGTCTTTCTGCAGTGTGCAGACTGAACAGGAGGTCAGGGATCAAGACTGGGTGGAAGACGATGCAGGGGACGATGAGGTCCTAGACCCCACATGGAATGAAGGTCGTGCCACTGACTTTCAGAGTTCGGAGGAAGAGGCAGTGGTGAGACCGAGCCAACAGCGTAGCAAAAGAGGGAGCAGTGGGCAAAATCAGAACACCCGCCACCAAGAGACTCCGCCCGCTACTGACCGCCGCCATCTGGGACCGAGCACCCCAAAGGCAGCTTCAAGGAGTTCCCTGGCATGGCACTTCTTCAAACAATGTGCTGACGACAAGACCCGAGTGGTTTGCACGCTGTGCCATAAGAGCCTGAAGCGAGGCATTAACGTTCTGAACCTTAGCACAACCTGCATGACCAGGCACCTGCATGCAAAGCATGGACTGCAGTGGAGTAAACACCTTAAAAACAAGGAAGTCACTCAGGCTCCCCCTGCTACCTCTTCTGCTGCTTACGCCTCGGCCTCTTCTGCTGCTGCTGCCGCCGCCTCGGCCTCTTCCTCCGCCTCTGGAGGAACGTTGGCACCTGCCGCCCAGCAAACATGGGATGTACCACCAACACCACCACCTGCGTCACCAAGCATCTCAACCATGTCACACGGCAGCGTTCAGCTCTCCATCTCACAAACATTTGAGAGAAAGCGTAAATTCTCACCTAGCCACCCTCGATCCCTGGCCCTGAATGCCAGCATTTCTAAACTACTGGCCTATGAAATGCTGTCATTTAGGCTGGTGGACACACACAGCTTCAAACAGCTCATGTCACTTGCTGTCCCACAGTATGTTGCTCCCAGCCACCACTACTTCTCCAAGAGAGCCGTGCCTTCCCTGCACAAACAAGTGTCCGATAAAATCAAGTGTGCACTGCGCAACGCCATCTGTGGCAAGGTCCACCTAACCACAGATACGTGGACCAGTAAGCACGGCCAGGGACGCTATATCTCCCTAACTGCACACTGGGTAAATGTAGTGGCGGCTGGGCCCCAGGCGGAGAGCTATTTGGCGCACGTCCTTCCGCCACCAAGGATCGCAGGGCAACATTCTTTGCCTCCTGTCTCCTCCTCCTCCTACTCAGCTTCCTCCTCCTCTTCTTCCACCTGCTCATCCAGTCAGCCACACACCTTCACCACCAACTTCAGCACAGCACGGGGTAAACGTCAGCAGGCCATTCTTTAACTCATATGTTTGGGGGACAGGCCCCACACCGCACATGATTTGTGGCGGGGTATAGAACAAGAGACCGACGAGTGGTTGCTGCCGGTGAGCCTCAAGCCCGGCCTGGTGGTGTGCGATAATGGGCGAAATCTCGTTGCAGCTCTGGGACTAGCCGGTTTGACGCACATCCCTTGCCTGGCGCATGTGCTGAATTTGGTGGTGCAGAAGTTCATTCGCAACTACCCCGACATGTCAGAGCTGCTGCATAAAGTGCGGGCCGTCTGTTCGCGCCTCCGGCGTTCACACCCTGCCGCCGCTCGCCTGTCTGCGCTACAGCGTAACTTCGGCCTTCCCGCTCACCGCCTCATATGCGACGTGCCCACCAGGTGGAACTCCACCTTGCATATGCTGGACAGACTGTGCGAGCAGCAGCAGGCCATAGTGGAGTTTCAGCTGCAGCACGCACGGGTCAGTCGCACTGTGGATCAGACCCACTTCACCACCAATGACTGGGCCTCCATGCGAGATCTGTGTGCCCTGTTGCGCTGTTTCGAGTACTCCACCAACATGGCCAGTGGCGATGACGCCGTTATCAGCGTTACAATACCACTTCTATGTCTCCTTGAGAAAACACTTAGGGCGATGATGAAAGAGGAGGTGGCCCAGGAGGAAGAGGAGGAAGAGGGGTCATTTTTAGCACTTTCAGGCCAGTCTCTTCGAAGTGACTCAGAGGGAGGTTTTTTGCAACACCAGAGGCCAGGTACAAATGTGGCCAGACAGGGCCCACTAGAGGAGGACGAGGATGAGGAGGAGGTGGAGGAGGATGAGGATGAAGCATGTTCACAGCGGGGTGGCACCCAAAGCAGCTCGGGCCCATCACTGGTGCGTGGCTGGGGGGAAACACAGGACGATGACGATACACCTCCCACAGAGGACAGCTTGTCCTTACCTCTGGGCAGCCTGGCACACATGAGCGACTACATGCTGCAGTGCCTGCGCAACGACAGCAGAGTTGCCCACATTTTAACGTGTGCGGACTACTGGGTTGCCACCCTGCTGGATCCCAGGTACAAAGACAATGTGCCCACCTTACTTCCTACACTGGAGCGTGATAGGAAGATGCGCGAGTACAAGCGCACGTTGGTAGACGCGCTACTGAGAGCATTCCCAAATGTCACAGGGGAACCAGTGGAAGCCCAAGGCGAAGGCAGAGGAGGAGCAAGAGGTCGCCAACGCAGCTGTGTCACGCCCAGCTCCTCTGAGGGCAGGGTTAGCATGGCAGAGATGTGGAAAAGTTTTGTCAACACGCCACAGCTAAGTGCACCACCACCTGATACGGAACGTGTTAGCAGGAGGCAACATTTCACTAACATGGTGGAACAGTACCTGTGCACACCCCTCCACGTACTGACTGATGGTTCGGCCCCATTCAACTTCTGGGTCTATAAAATTGTCCACGTGGCCAGAGCTAGCCTTTTATGCCTTGGAGGTGCTGGCCTGCCCGGCGGCCAGCGTTTTGTCTGAACGTTATTCAGCACGGCAGGGGGCGTCATTACAGACAAACGCAGCCGCCTGTCTACAGCCAATGTGGACAAGCCCACAGGACCTGTCCATCCCTTGTGCAGATTAGATATTAACTACCTCCCCTTAAACAATATATTATTCTACTCCAGGGCACCTTCCTCATTCAATACTATTTTCTATTTCATTTTACAATTATATTGCGGGGCAACCCAAAGTTGAATGAACCTCTCCTCTGTCTGGGTGCCGGGGCCTAAATGTGTGACAGTGGCCTGTTCCAGTGGTGGGTGACAAGAAACCTGATTCTCTGCTATGACATGAATTACAGATATGTGCGGACATAAGGCCAGATTCTCTGTTACGGGACCGCTCTCCTCTGCCTGGGGCCTGGGCACTAAATGTGTGAACAGTGGCCTGTTCCAGTGGTGGCTGACGTGAAGCCTGATTCTCTGCTAGACATGAATACAGATTCTGCGCTGACGTAAGGCCAGATTCTCTGTTACGGGAACCCGCTCTCCTCTGTCTGGGTGCCGGGGCCTAAATGTGTGACAGTGGCCTGTTCCAGTGGTGGGGTGACGTGAAGCTGATTCTCTGCTATGACATGAAGACAGATTCTGCGCTGACATAAGGCCAGATTCTCTGTTACGGGACCTCTCTCCTCTGCCTGGGCCTAAATGTGTGACAGTGGCCTGTTCAGTGGTGGGGTGACGTGATGCCCTGATTCTCTGCTATGACATGAAGACAGATTCTGCGCTGACATAAGGCCAGATTCTCTGTTACGGACCTCTCTCCTCTGCCTGGGTGCTGGGCCTAAATGTGTGACAGTGGCCTGTTCAGTGGTGGGTGACGTGAAGCCTGATTCCTGCTATGACATGAAGACAGATTCTGCGCTGACATAAGGCCAGATTCTCTGTTACGGGACCGCTCTCCTCTGTCTGGGTGCCGGGGCCTAAATGTGTGACAGTGGCCTGTTCCAGTGGTGGGTGACGTGAAGCCTGATTCTCTGCTATGACATGAAGACAGATTCTGCGCTGACATAAGGCCAGATTCACTGTTACGGGACCTCTCTCCTCTGCCTGGGCCTAAATGTGTGACAGTGGCCTGTTCCAGTGGTGGGTGACGTGAAGCCTGATTCTCTGCTATGACCTGAATTACAGATTCTGCGCTGACATAAGGCCAGATTCTCTGTTACGGGACCTCTCTCCTCTGCCTGGGTGCCTGGGCCTAAATGTGTGACAGTGGCCTGTTCCAGTGGTGGGTGACGTGATGCCTGATTCTCTGCTATGACATGAAGACAGATTCTGCGCTGACATAAGGCCAGATTCTCTGTACGGGACCTCTCTCCTCTGCCTGGGTGCCTGGGCCTAAATGTGTGACAGGGCCCTGTTCCAGTGGTGGGTGACGTGAAGCCTGATTCTCTGCTATGACATGAATACAGATTCTCGCTGACATAAGGCAGATTCTCTGTTACGGGACCGCTCTCCTCTGTCTGGGTGCCGGGGCCTAAATGGTGACAGTGGCCTGTTCCAGTGGTGGGTGACGTGAAGCCTGATTCTCTGCTATGACATGAACGACAGGATTCTGCGCTGACATAAGGCCAGATTCTCTGTTACGGGACCTCTCTCCTCTGCCTGGGTGCCTGGGCCTAAATGTGTGACAGTGGCCTGTTCCAGTGGTGGGTGACATGAAGCCTGATTCTCTGCTATGACATGAATACAGATTCTGCACTGACATAAGGCCAGATTCTCTGTTACGGGACCTCTCTCCTCTGCCTGGGTGCCTGGGCCTAAATGTGTGACAGTGGCAGTTCCAGTGGTGGGTGACGTGATGCCTGATTCTCTGCTATGGACATGAAGACAGATTCTGCGCCTGACATAAGGCCAGATTCTCTGTTACGGACCGCTCTCCTCTGTCTGGGTGCCGGGGCCTAAATGTGTGACAGTGGCCTGTTCCAGTGTTGGGTGACGTGAAGCCTGATTCTCTGCTATGACATGAAGACTGATTCTGCGCTGACATGAAGCCAGATTCTCTGCTATGGCATGAAGAGACTGATTCTCTGCTGACATGAAGCCAGATCTTTGCTATGGCATGAAGGACCTGATTCTCTGCTGACGTGAAGCAGATTCTCTGCTATGGGACCTCTGTCCAATTGATATTGGTTCATTTTTATTTCCCCTATCCACATTTGTTTGCAGGGGATTTACCTACATGTTGCTGCCGTTTGCAGCCCTCTAGCTCTTCCTGGGCTGTTTTACAGCCTTTTTAGGCCAAAAGTTTGGGTCCCCATGACCTTCAATGGGGTTCGGGTTCGGGACGAAGTTCGGATCGGGTTCGGATCCCGAACCCGAACATTTCCGGGAAGTTCGGCCGAACTTCTCGAACCCGAACATCCAGGTGTTCGCTCAACTCTACTACTGAGGAAGAACTACGGTTCTGAAACGCGTTCTAGTGTGAACCTGACCTAGCTAGTGGTGCGTTATTTTTGCTTCTGCTTTCATCTTCTTCTAAAAATATATTTTTTTTTGCCTTGACCATCTCATCTGATGGAGTTTGAAAAGGGGTGTGAGCACGATATCAGCCATAAACCTCAAGCGGTGCAAGGCGGTATAATACCATTATAGTGGACTGACCTATTGGTGCGTTAATATTGACGTCTTTGCCGAATATACCGGCGCGGCTCTGCTACATCAACTTCCGCTACTTCGATCGGCGCAGGTGGATAACATCACCGACCAGCAAACCACTCTCTGGTCGGATCACGTGAGACGCCGCGAAGCACGAGCAGAGTGACTACCTCGTGGCAGGAGGTAGGAAACTAACCGCAATATTAAGCAACATATAGTTGCAGAGACTATCTATCAGCGACCGCTAACGAAATAGTGGTTGAACAATTTATGTTTAGATCAAGGCAAATCAACAGATTATCTATCTGAATATTAGAGATATTCTATCTCAATACGTAGCAGACGGACACCACATAGCAAAACCAGGGGTCATATTTGGAGTACTCCTGTCATTTAGGTATATGCGAGAGCTCCGCATTTAAAGTACCTATCTATATATGCTGTTATGTTGACAATTAACTAGGATATGTGTAACATTGTATTGGGTCAATAAATTAATTTTAATAAATGCAAAAATACTGTGAGCCAGTCTGATTGTTTTTTACGGATTTACTTTGTTTTTTAGTTGGTAACTGAAAGACTGGGCTCCAGTAGGTTGCTGGTGCAGCTTCTCTATATTGTTATATTGTACTTTTAGGCAGTGAGATGGCACTAATATAGTTATGTTCAGCTGACATTAGCACATCGCTAATGTCAGCCAGCTTAATACCCATTTTTAAGGTGACAGAAACCCTATAAACCTACTGTTTCCATAGGACGGCGTTGAAGGAATTACAGAGTAATAGACAGTCTGGTTAGACTAAAAGATATATATAAAAGATATCAAAATTATTCTAATGTCACAGCGCAAAAGGCATTTCATAGTGCGGCACCTGCCACACCCATAGCAGGTTTATTCCATCTGTTCAGCGTGGATGAGCTGAAGAGGAGGAATAGGAAGAGGATATTGAGAGTCATCCTCCTGATGAGGATAGCGAAGTCTTGTCTGTTGGGACTCTGACCCACATGGCGGACTTTATGTTATGCTGCCTTTCCCGTGACCCTCGCGTTATACGCATTTTGGCCAACACCTATTACTGGTTGTTCACCCTTCTTGACCCCCACTACAAAGAGAACTTCTCAACTCTCATTCCTGTGGTGGAGAGAACTAGCAAAATGGCGCAATACCAGAAGGTCCCTGTGGAAAAATTGCTCCAAAAATTTCTATCTGACAACAGAGTACGTAGTTTCTTGGGCAACCGAGGAGGGGAGACGAGAGGAACACACAGCAGTTCCAACAGAGGCAAGGCAACACTCTCCAAGGCCTGGGACAGTTTCATGACACCCCACCAGCACCCTCACCCTGATGCATGGCCTAGTGTCACAAGGAGAGAAAAGTTTTGGAAGATGGTGAAGGAGTACGTAGCAGACCGTGTCAGCATCCTCAATGATCCATCTGTGCCTTATAACTATTAGATGTCCAAACTGGACATGTGGCATGAACTGGCGCTCTATGCCTTGAAGGTGCTGGGATTTAGTGATGCTGGGGGCATAATAACTGATAAGCGCATCCGACTGTCAACTGAAAATGCTGACAGGTTGACTCTTATCAAAATGAACAAGGCCTGGATTGCCCCTGAATTCTCTACTCCACCAGAGGAAAGCGGTTTTTATGGTGTATCGAATACACTGCATTCCCATGCACCGCTTCCACCACAAAAAAGGGTATATGGTTAAATCTTCCTTTTCTCGTCCTCCTCCTCCATCATATCAACATGCTTATTAGGCTGCCTTCGCTTCTAATGTTTTTGAGGGTCAGCTCAGCAGCAGACCCTCGCCTATAATGTTTTAGATGGTCAGCTAAGCAGCAGACCCTCGTCCCTAATGTTTTAGAAGGTCAGATCAGCAGCAGACCCTCACACCTAATGTTTTAGAAGGTCAGATCAACAGCAGACCCTCACCCCTAATGTTATAGAAGGTCACATCAGCAGCAGACCCTCACCCCTAATTTTTTAGATAGTCCGCTCAGCAGCAGACCTTTACCCCTAATTTTTTTAGATGGTCAGATCGGCAGCAGGCCCTCGCACCTAATGTTTTAGATGGTCCGATCAGCAGCAGACTCTCACCCCTAATGCTTTAGAAGGTCAGAGCAGCAGCAGACCCTCACCCCTAATATTTTAGATGGTCAGATCATCAGCAGGCCCTGCTCCCTAATGTTTTAGATCAGGCATGCTCAACCTGCGGCCCTCCAGCTGTTGCAAAACTACAACTCCTAGTATGCCCGAACAGCCTACAACTATCAGCCAACAGCAGGGCATTGTGGGAGTTGTAGTTTTACAACAGCTGGAGAGCCGCAGGTTGAGCATGCCTGTTTTAGATGGTCAGCTAAGCAGCAGACCCTCACCCCTAATGTTTTAGAAGGTCAAATCAGCAGCAGACCCTCACTCCTAATTTTTTAGATGGTCAGATCAGCAGGAAGCCCTGCCCCTAATGTTTTAGATGGTCAGCTCAGCAGCAGACCCTCACCCATAATTTTTTAGATGGTCAGATGAGCAGCAGGCGCTCGCCTCTAATGTTTTAGATGGTCAGCTCAGCAGCAGACCCTCACCCCTAATGTTTTAGAAGGTCAGATCAGCAGCAGACCATCACCCCTAATGTTTTAGATGGTCAGATCAGCAGCAGACCCTCACCCCTAATTCTTTAGATGGTCAGATCAGCAGCAGACCCTCACCCCTAATGTTTTAGATGGTAAAATCAGCAGCAGGCCCTCGCCCCTAATGTTTTAGAGAGTCACCAGCAGACCCTTGTTCCTAATGTTTTTGAGGGTCATCAGCAGGCCATCAATCATAATTTTTCAAGGGTGTGTATGATGCCCTCCATTATGTGTAATAAAGGGTGTATTGGAGTGACGATTTCTTGTAATTTTTGCAGCCCTTTCACTTAGTGCATAGGCTTTATAAGTGTAGGAGTCCCACAACTAGAGTTGAGAGGACACCTGGATGTTCGGGTTCGATGGGTTTGGCCAGACTTCACAAAAAAGTTTGAGTTTGCGACCCGAACATGACCCTGAACCCGAACCCCATTCAAGTTAATGGGAACCCGAACTTTGGAGCACTAAAATGGCTCTAAAAAAGTCAGGGAAAGGGCTAGAGGGCTGCAAAAGGCAGCAAAATGTGGTTAAGAGCATGGAAAGTGCTCTGCAAACAAATGTGGATAGGTAAATGACTTAAAATAACATAAAATATGTAAAAATAAAAAATCATACCCTTGATCTTGGAGGATGAGGAGGTGGTGGATGTTGCGGTGCAGGTGGAAGCGGTGGTGGAGGAGGGGGAGGTAGCCAACACTGGTTTTTGTTTTTGTTTTTATTTTATTTTATTATTATTTTATTTTATTTTTTCAAATTTGGGTAGACCCCAAAACATTGGTAAATATAAAAAATAAAACAAATAGAAAGTGCGCTGGAGTACAACAATGGCTGGGTGAGGCTAGCATACAAGTATATTCTGCACAAGGTATGGACAAGTCCTGTGGGATCCCTGCCTGGTTCATTTTAATGAACGTGAGCTTCTCCACATTGGCAGAATATAACAGCAGTATCTAACGCTTGTATTGGACTGTCACAAATGCAGCAAAGGCCGCAAAGGTAGAATCTAGCACAAAATATGTGTTTTTTATAAAGTAGAATATAACAGCAGTATCTAACGCTTGTATTGGACTGTCACAAATACAGCAAAGGCCACAAATGTAGTATCTTGCACAAAATGGGTGTTTTTTTTAAAACCAGAGTATAACAGCAGTATCTAACGCATGTATTGGACTGTCACAAATGCAGCAAAGGCTGCAAATGTAGTTTCTTGCACAAAATATGTGTTTTTTATAAAGTAGAATATAACAGCAGTATCTAACGCTTGTATTGGACTGTCACAAATACAGCAAAGGCCACAAATGTAGTATCTTGCACAAAATGGGTGTTTTTTTAAAACCAGAATATAACAGCAGTATCAAACACTTGTATTGGACTGCCAAAAATGCAGCAAAGGCCGCAAATGTAGTATCTTGCACAATTATTATTATTTTTTAAACCAGAATATAACAGCAGTATCTGACGCTTGTATTGGACTGTCACAAATGCAGCAAAGGCCGCAAATTTAGTATCTTGCATAAAATTGGTGTTTTTTTAAAACCAGAATATAACAGCAGTATCTAATGCTTGTATTGGACGACCATAATTGCAGCAAAGGCCGCAAATGTAGTATCTTGCACAAAATGGGTGTTCTTTTTAAAAAACAGAATATAACAGCAGGATCTAACGCTTGTATTGGACTGTCACAAATGCATCAAATGTAGTATCTTGCACAAAATGGGTGTTTTTTAAAACCAGAATATAACAGCAGTATCTAACGCATGTATTGGACTGTCACAAATGCAGCAAAGGCCGCAAATGTAGTATCTAGCACAAAATGGGTATTGTTTTTTTTTAAACCAGAATATAACAGCAGTATCTAACGAATGTATTGGACTGTCACAAATGCAGCAATGGCCGCAAATGTAGTATCTAGCACAAAATGGGTGTTTTTTTAAAACCAGATTATAACAGCAGTATCTAACGCATGTATTGGACTGTCACAAATGCAGCAAAATGCCGCAAATGTAGTATCTAGCACAAAATGGGTGTTTTTTTTAAAACCAGAATATAACAGCAGTATCTAACGCATGTATTGGACTGTCACAAATGCAGCAAAGGCCGCAAATGTAGTATCTAGCACAAAATGGGTGTTATTTTTAAAACCAGAATATAACAGCAGTATCTAATGCTTGTATTGGACTTTGACAAATGCAGCAAAGGCCGCAAATGTAGTATCTTGCATAAAATGGGTGTTTTCTTAAAACCAGAATATAACAGCAGTATTTATCGCTAGTATTGTCCTGTCATAAATGCAGCAAAGACCGCAAATGTAGTATCTTTGTCAAAATTTGTGGGGTTTTTTGAAACCAGAATATAACAGCAGTATCTCACGCTTGTATTGGACTGTCACAAATGCAGCAAAGGCCGCAAATGTAGTATCTTGCACAAAATGGGTGTTTTTTTAAAACCAGAATATAACATCAGTATTTAACACTTGTATTGGACTGTCACAAATGCAGCAAAGGCCGCAAAGGAACTTTATGGAAAAAAATATATGATTTTTTCACCCACAGTTAAACAGATGGATTTAACTGATTTTCTTTCACTATCACAAATGCAGTGCAGGGTGCAAATGTACATTTTAGCAAAAAAAAAAAAAAATGTCCTCACAGAATCTAACAGATAGATTTACTTGGATTGTACTTTACAGAATTTTTTTTGAATATGTCACCACCTGGGTCCCTGAACTCACAGATGGATTCCCTATATTACTTGCCCTTCCCCTGGCACATATGCAGTGCAGGTGCACTTAAAAAATGGGTATATGTTGCCCACTGAACTAAAAGAACAGGATTAAATTATTGTCCCTGGCACATACAGTACAGACCAAAAGTTTGGACACACCTTCTCATTCAAAGAGTTTTCTTTATTTTCATGACTATGAAGGCATCAAAACTATGAATTAACACATGTGGAATTATATACATAACAAACAAGTGTGAAACAACTGAAAATATGTCATATTCTAGGTTCTTCAAAGTAGCCACCTTTTGCTTTAATTACTGCTTTGCACACTCTTGGCATTCTCTTGATGAGCTTCAAGAGGTAGTCCCCTGAAATGGTCTTCCAACAGTCTTGAAGGAGTTCCCAGAGATGCTTAGCACTTGTTGGCCCTTTTGCCTTCACTCTGCGGTCCAGCTCACCCCAAACCATCTCGATTGGGTTCAGGTCCGGTGACTGTGGAGGCCAGGTCATCTGGCGCAGCACCCCATCACTCTACTTCATGGTCAAATAGCCCTTACTTTCAAAGTTTTCCCAATTTTCCGGCTGACTGACTGACCTTCATTTCTTAAAGTAATGATGGCCACTCGTTTTTCTTTACTTAGCTGCTTTTTTCTTGCCATAATACAAATTCTAACAGTCTATTCAGTAGGACTATCAGCTGTGTATCCACCTGACTTCTCCTCAACGCAACTGATGGTCCCAACCCCATTTATAAGGCAAGAAATCCCACTTATTAAACCTGACAGGGCACACCTGTGAAGTGAAAACCATTTCAGGGGACTACCTCTTGAAGCTCATCAAGAGAATGCCAAGAGTGTGCAAAGCCGTAATCAAAGCAAAAGGTGGCTACTTTGAAGAACCTATAATATGACATATTTTCAGTTGTTTCACACTTGTTTGTTATGTATATAATTCCACATGTGTTAATTCATAGTTCTGATGCCTTCAGTTTGAATCTACAATTTTCATAGTCATGAAAATAAAGAAAACTCTTTGAATGAGAAGGTGTGTCCAAACTTTTGGTCTGTACTGTATGCAGTGCTGGTGCACTGAATTTGCACAAAATGGCCGCCGACGGCCACCTAACTAGACGACGGATAAAACATATTTTTCTGTGTCACTGGGCTCAGGGCAGGGTACAAAAATGTTGCGATGCACCCACATAAAAAAAATTAGCTGTAGATCGCAGAGTTAACAACAATTTCTGATAACAGATTCTTTCCTATTCTCTCCCTCACAGCAGCAGCATCCTATCCCTACACTAGTAAGAGCAGAGTGACGTGCAGCGCTACGTGACTCCAGCTTATATAGAGGCTGGGTCACATGCTGCACTGGCCAATCACAGCCATGCCATTAGTAGGGCACACGAGTTAAACGCTTGTTGATTGGCTGCCCTGTAGCCTTTCAAAAAGCGGCATTAAATCGCCGAACACCGAACTCAAACTTTTACTGAAATGTTCGGTTTCGGGTCCGGGGTCCAAATATCCTAAAGTTCGGTACAAACTCGAACTTTACAGTTCGGGTTCGCTCAACCCTACCCACAACCTGAACAATTGCACCACAATGTGAATGAGGCCCTCCTTTATGTGATATACAGGTTGTATCGGAGTGCCTCTTCCTTGTAATTTCTGGCAGCACTTGCACTTTATATACAAGTAAATATATGGGAAATAATGTTTCCTAACAATTTTTCCTTTAAAATCGATTGTATCTTCGGTTTGGTGCGTATTATTGTCAGTCTGTAAAATTGGCGTACTTCTTGGACAACATCATTCCCAGCAGCGACCTGGGAGCCCAAGATGCATCCAGACATCCTCCCCATGCTGTTTCCAAACCATTTCAGTGATGTTTCCATGAATTTCTGACCTTTTTCTATGAACCAGACACCCTCCCCTCAGGGGGTGCCTGGTTTAATGCTCGGGTTCTCCCATTGACTTCCATTGTGCTCGGGTTCTCTGCCGAGCACACCGAGCATCCCAAAGTGTTCTACTCGAGCACCAGAGCTTTTTCCTCGATCAACACTAGTCAGGATTAAAGAAGTTGTCCGGTCCCAAAATCAAAATTCTTTTTATGTGCTCCTAACACCCCTCACCATCCATACATATACCCCCAGTACCTGTTTTTCATGTCTGAGCTTTCCTTCCCCCCTGGAAGACATCACATTATTCTGGCAGATCTGTTTACTTTCTCCCCTTCCTTGTTTTTGTTGAATACATAACTTTATTGATACACAAGCCTGGCTGCACTGCACAGTGATGAGTCACAGGCTGGACATGCCCCCACACTGCTCTGTCTGCAGCATACACTCACTACAACTTCTCACCCAGTGTCTAAAGTCCATTACTGACTGTCCACAGGCTCTGCCCTCACATGTGTATCTAATCCTATCCTGTGTTATACAGCCTGCTGAGCTGTGTATCTTATCCTATCACTGACCGTCTGCAGGCTCTTCCCTCACCATCTCCAGAGTGTAAAAAACAGATTGAATCAGCAAGCGTATCCAGTCACATCTGTATCTAATCCTATCCTGTGTGATACAGCCTGCTGAGCGGTGTATCTAATCCCATCACTTACAGTCCACAGGCTCTTCCCTCACTATCTCCTGAGTGTGATAAACAGCTGGATTCAGCAAGTGTATCCAATCACATCTGTATCTAATCCTATCCTGTATGTGTGCCTGATACACATCCTGTTGTGTGCGATACTGCCTGCTGAAGTGTATTATCCAATCCAATCTTCCATGATACAGCCTGCTGAAGTGTGTATCTAATCCCATTTTGTATGATACTGCCTGCTGAGTGATGTATCTAAGCCTATCTTGTATGATCCTGCCTGCTGAGCTGTTTATCTAAACCCTTATGCACACTAGTGTTGAGCGCGGAATATTCGAATTACGAATATTTATCTCGAATATCGCAACTTCGAGAATTTGTGAATGTTTCAAATATAGTGCTCTATATTCGCTATATCGAATTTTTGTCATTTTTTTAACATCAGAAAACATGATTCCTCCCTGCTTCTTGCTTGTGGGCCAATGAGTCATTGGCCCACAAGCAACTTAAGCAGGGAGGAATCATGACTTTAGATGGGAAAAATGATGAATATTCTAAAAAACAAATATATAGCACTATATCAAATATATTAGTTTTTTAGAATATTCGTCTTTTTTTTAAAACATCTGTACAGTTGTTCCACTTCGGCATACTCCTCCACGACAATCGTCCACGTCACCATGGGATTGCCTGGGGGTTAGAATATACCATCGGATATGAGTTTTCACAATCTCAGTGAGAGCGTGAAAACTCAGATCTGATGGTATATTCTAACCCCCAGGCGTTCCCATGGTGACGGGGATTCTTGCCTGGGGGTTAGAATATACCATAGGATCTGAGTTGTCACGATCTCAATGAGATCAAGAAAACTCAGATTCGATGGTATATTCTAACCCCCAGGAGTTCCCATGGTGACGGGGACTCTTGTCGGGGAGGAGTATGCTGAAGTGGAACAACTGTACAGATTGAAAAAAAAAAGACGAATATTCTAAAAAACAAATCTATTCGATATAGTGCTTATATATTCATTTTTTCTTTGAATATTTGAAATATTCTTAAAACAAAAATATATAGCAATATAGCGAATATTCGAAAAAAAACTGATGTAGAGCAATTTAGCTAATTAGTGCTATAATCTTCTTTGTCTAAAAGTTGTAATTTTTTTCTCATCTGAAGAACAGATTGGAAAAAAATTACAACTATTTAAAAAAAAAGATAATGGGGGGGCGGAGCTAGCGCCTGAACTGAATGGACGTGTGAGGCTGTAGCTCCGTCGGTACATACAGCCTGGTTTTACAGCTTGTTTGATCCAGGATGGTAAGATAGGAGGCTCTAATGCTGGTGATTCTCAAGCCATCACAAATCCTCAAACAAGGGCGGGGAGATGAACAAATTTATTTAAAAAGTCGCTCTTGCCTATGTCGCTAGAGAAACCAAGATGGCTCCGACCTCGCCGCGCGCCTCCTGGCCACAAGCAGATGGAGACTCCTGACACCGCTCACGGAGGTGAGGATGAATCAGACACTCTGATTATCTCCCGTACTTACCTCAGGGAAACCCTTGCCTCCTTGCTTGCATCTGATCTAGAGCCACTGAGCTCTGACCTTTTGGCCATAAAACAAGACGTAGGACGCAGAGTGGAATCCCTAGAGGACTCTCAAAGTGCCTTAATCCAACATCAAATAGCAGTCAAACATAACCTCCATGCGATACAATCCAATATTATCACTCTTTATAATGCCATAGAGCACGGGTGTCAAACACAAGGCCCGCGGGCCGAATCCGGCCCGCCAGACCTCGTCATGTGGCCCGCACAGGCCGCCGGCCGCCAGCCTTCACATTTTATTCTCGCTTTTTTTTTTTTTTTACACGGAATCTGTGGATGGCACAGTTAAGGGGTGGGGGTCTGTGGATGGCACTGTTATGGGGGTGGGGGGTCTGTGGATGGCACTGTTATGGGGTGGGGGGTCTGTGGATGGCACATATATAACACTGCCATCCACAGATCCCCCCCTGTAACAGTGCAGCCACAGATCCCCCCCTGTAACAGTGTCTGTCATCCACAGATCCCCCATAAGTGTCCGTCATCCACAGATCCCCCCATAAGTGTCCGTCATCCACAATCCCCCCATAACAGTGTCCGTCATCCACAGATCCCCCATAACAGTGTCCGTCATCCACAGATCCCCCCATAACAGTGTCCGTCATCCACAGATCCCCCCATAACAGTGTCCGTCATCCACAGATCCCCCCATAACAGTGTCCGTCATCCACAGATCCCCCCATAACAGTGTCCGTCATCCACAGATCCCCCCATAACAGTGTCGTCATCCACAGAGCCCCCCGTAACAGTGTCCGTCATCCACAGATCCCCATAACAGTGCCCGTGATCCACAGATCCCCCATAACAGTGTCTGTCAATCCACAGATCCCCCATAACAGTGTCCGTCATCCACAGATCCCCCCATAACAGTGTCCGTCATCCACAGATCCCCCATAACAGTGTCCGTCATCCACAGATTCCCCCCATAACAGTGTCCCCGTCATCCACAGATCCCCCCATAACAGTGGTCCGTCATCCAAAGATCCCCCCATAACAGTGTCCGCATCCACAGATCCCCATAACAGTGTCCGTCATCCACGATTCCCCATAACAGTGTCCGTCATCCACAGATCCCCCCCCATAACAGTGTCGTCATCCACAGATGTTTAAAAAAAAAAAAAAATTACTGTCTGTTACCAAAAATCATTTTTCAATAAATTGTACAAAAATTGTACATTTGAATATCTACTTTCCATTATTCGACTATGTTTCTGCTTTCAGAGCTAGTTATTACTTACATTATTACAAAAAACAGTAATAATTGAATACAGTGACAATAATTTATGATAATAAAGAGTGGACACATAGTCCTACAGATACAACCAGCCCTTTGAGGGTGACCAAACTGCTGATGCGGCCCCTGATGAATTTGAGTTTGACACCCCTGATAGAGGATCAGGAAAATCGAGGAGGCGCAATAACTTGCACTTCAGGGGTACACCAGAATCGGTTGCTCCTGGGGATATACCCAATACTATAGTACAGATATGCCTTTCTCTCCTGGGCCCTGACTCTGCACACAAAGTGCTTCTGGAAAGAGCCCATAGGACTCTAAAGCCCAAACCAGCTCCCACAACCCCTCCCAGAGACATTATCTGCAAGTTCTTACACTTCCCAGTGAAAGAGGCTGTTATCTCCAAAGCCAGAGATGCCAAATCGGTTAAATGGGACGGTCAGGACATTCTCATTTTCTAAGACCATCGCCTAATCGACCCTGAAGAAGAGACGAGCCTTTAAAGCCATTAACAGATTGTCTCAGAACAAAGAACGTCCCATACAGATGGTCCTTTCCCTTTGGACTCTCCTTTATACATGAGGGATGCAGAATGGATATCTCTTCGTTCCTGGATCTAGACCAAATCTACGAGCATTTGGGGATTGAACCCCTAGAAATACTAAATTGGGACTCTATCCAGACTTAGCCAACCTGCCGGACCTACCACCTCTCGAGCTCTGGGGAAAAGCAGCAAACCCCCAAGCCCCAAAGGGGCAGAAGAGGATATTCCAAATCAACTCCCAGAAGACTTCCAATGGGAGAGTGAGACAAACTTTTCTAGTTTGTTTCTTAAGAAACCTCTTCAGTGGGGTCATACCACCCCAATTTCAACTGCTATTTTTCCCTTCTCTCTCCCTGTCAGACCTCCCTCCCTCATCTTATCTTGACAATCCTCTTCTGATCCTTTTCTGGATCCCTATCTCCATTAAGGGTGATACAACATGTTACTTTGTAATCCCCCCTTTACTTTCTTGCTCTCTTTCTTTCCAACTCCCTCACTCTTAATTACCGACTGTGATGTATTTTACAGTCCCATCCTTCTCTATCAAACTCCCTTGGGAGTCGTGCTATTTACCTCTTAGTAATCCTAATTTACTTGACTATTCTTTTTATTCCTTAGCAAACAACTCGTATAGCAGAATAGATTACATCTTTATCTCAAAAGAACACCTACAATCTTGCTCCTCAGCCAGGATCGGTGACATGACGCTCTCGGACCATTCCCCAATATTCTGTGATGTTCTTCCTACCCCCAGGTCTGGTAAGAATCTAAACTAGAGGTTAAATGAGTCTTTGCTGGGAAATGCTAAATACAAAACTCAAATATCCTCCTACCTGGAAGACTATTTCTCAATTAACAATACCCCAGATGTGGCCTCTGCTCTTTCCTTAAAATGGAGTCTGAGAAAAAATTCTCCTTACTGTCAAAAATACACATACTAGAAAAAGCTCATAAAGAATCTTTGCTTGCTCAGCAACTTGCGGAACTTTCTTCTCTTAGATCCGAATTGAAAAACCTTCTCAATAAACGATCAGCCAAGTTTTTCTTGTCTGCCCAACAAAAGTTCTTTGCACATGGGAACAAAGCTTCAAAGTTCATGATGCAGAGAATTAAACAGAGAAGAAACTCCCGCCACATTCAAAGCATTAAATCCCCACAGGGACCCTTATTATTTAAAGCAGAGGAGAATTGCTGAACAATTCAAACTTTTTTATGAGTCATTATACAACCTACCTCCCTCCAGACTCCCAGACCCCTCCCAGGGGAGAGAGGCTAATATAAAAAATTTTCTAGATTCTCTCAAACTCCCGTCCCTTACATTATCCCAACGTAACTCCCTAATTAAACCTTTTAATATCTCCGAATTAGCTTCAAACCATTAACTCAACCCCTAAAGGTAAATGTCCATGACCTGATGGCCTACCCTTATCTTATTATTCAGCTTTCAGGGACTCCCCTCTCCCCTTCTTACTCCAAATTTTTAACCTCACTATGCTCAACCATCCATCTCTGCAGACATGACTAGAGCCACCATCACAATTATTCCCAAAGAAGGCAAAGACCCAACTTCATGCTCCAGCTATTGCCCCATTTCCCTACTAAATGTGGCTCTTAAACTACTAGCCAAGATGCTTGTCACTAAGACTACGTAGCTTGATCCACCCGACCAAGTGGGATTTGTCAGGGGACGTGAAGGGAAGGACAATACTACTAAGGTCTTAAATGCCCTATTTTACGCCACTTATAAATCCACCCCATTGGTCCTTATTGCACGGACGCCGAAAAAGCATTTGATAGGGTTGACTGGTCCTATATCAGGGATAACTCTGTCTATATTTCAGATTCCGGAGCCTTACATTAATGCTGTGTTCTCTATGTACTCTTGCTCTTCGGCGTCCGTGTTAGTCAATGGAATCCTATCCTCCCATTTCTCAATAAGGAATGGAACGAGGCA
Source organism: Bufo bufo (assembly GCF_905171765.1). Taxonomy (NCBI): domain Eukaryota; kingdom Metazoa; phylum Chordata; class Amphibia; order Anura; family Bufonidae; genus Bufo; species Bufo bufo. The sequence continues at coordinate 746,593,787 of NC_053389.1, read as the reverse complement.
GGGGTGAACGCTCTCTCCTCTCCTCTTTGTCTTAGTGATGGAGACACTACTGCAAACTCTCAGACAGGAAAAACAAGATAAGAGGCCTATTTGTGGAAGGTCATGAATTCAAGCTCGTGCATTTGCGGACGATTTATTGATACTCACAACAAACCCTTGTAAATCCATGAATATCATCCTGTCGATACTTAGTCATTTTGGTTCCCTATCTAATTTCAAAGTTAATCCCTCCAAATCTCAAGTACTTCAATTTGGCCTCTCCCCCCCCTGTTCTCTTAGCCCTCCAGACAAATTCCCAATTTGATTGGCACACCCAACAACTTACATACCTTGGAGTGAAGCTCACCAGCTACTTATCAGATTTATTTAAGCTAAATTATAAACCTCTACTACTGTCGATAACTACCCAGCTGGACTCATTGGACTTTCCATATCTTTCCTGGTTTGGGAGGAAGAACATCCTCATGTCCCTGGTAATCTCAAAATTTACATCCCTGATGCAAGTCCTTCCTATCGAGATCCCCAAAGCCTACTTCATTTCCCTATACAAGCAAATCTGTAGATACATATGGCAGGGGAGAAGTCCATGTATCTCCTTTGACACGCTTACTAAACCTAAAGCCTATGGAGGTATTGTCTACCTGACCCTGAAATTTACATGAAAGCCATTCAGCTTTCTAGAGCAGTAGACTGGATTAGAAGCCCCGCCCACAAAACATGGCTCATTTTGGAAAACGCTTTCTTCCATACTTCTGTCCGGGCCCTTCTGTTGGCTGACAGACCCTCTCCAACACCCAGACAAGACCTGTGTCTATAAACCTGGAGCTTCAGATGTCTGTTGGAGATGCCATAAGGAAAAAGGTACATATCTCCATATCTGGTGGTCCTGTAAACCAGTTAAGGCTTGGTGGTCTAAAATAGTTAAAATCAGTAACCAGATCTGCCAAACTTCCTTCCCCTGCACCCCTGAATTAACCTTGCTCACTCTCGGAGTTGGAGGAGTAAACCCACATAAGGCATCACTCTTTTCTCTACTATTGGCTGCTGCCAGAATACTTTTGCCATCCCACTGCCTTTCCTCTGAAATCCCCAACATAGAACACTGGGTTAATATGGTTGACCAGATCTATAGGATTGAGGAAATTTCCCATTGGAGTTGCGATCCAGATCTACCTTCCTTCAGATATGGAAACCCTGGAGGAGCTATAGGCAGTTCTCCTGATTCCATCTCTGAAATACTTTCTACTCCACCCAACACCTTGTCACAGGGTTCATACGTTAGTATGTAATATGTCCTGCTCTTAATACAATGATCTTCCTAAATTACCCATGTCTTACTTTTACTTCTGGTTTATGTTGTTGATTTTACATTTCCGTGTGCCTGACCTGGCCGGTCTACACTGGTCTCTAGATGTATTTGCCATATGTATTTGCCATCTTTACCAGTAATTATTCTTATTCATACTGTGATTTGCGATTGCATTTGTATGCCATGTACAATTACTTGATAAAACAATAAAAATTGTTAATTAAAAAAAAAAAAAAAGATTATAGCACTATATTAGCTGAATTGCTCTCTATATATATTTTTTTTTTTGAATATTCGCTATATTGCTATATATTCTTGTTTTAGAATATTACGAATATTTGAAGAAAACAAATATAGAACTATACTAGCTATATTGCTCTATATATTTGTTTTTTAGAATATTCGTAATTTTTTTTCCATCTGAAGTCATGATTCCTCCCTGCTAAATTCTATAGTGCTATATATTCGTTTTTAACCCATGCCTGTACTGATCGTGTAATATTCGCATATTACGCTATTATTACCTTGCAGATTTTTCGAGTTAAAAAAAGTAGAATATAACGAATATTCAAATTTGCGAATATTCGACGAATATTCTATATGACACCTGCCGCTCATCACTAATGTACACGACCGTGTCCATTTTGCGATCCACATTTTTTGCAGTCCCATTGAGTTCTATGGATTTGAGGTCCTCATTTTGAAGACCAGAATCGGACATGTTCTGTCTTTACTGGAACTGACATATGGATGTAAAAAACACACTGATGATGTCCATGTGCTTTCCACATCCGTATTTCAGTTCTGTGAAAGATAGAGCATGTCCTATTCTGGTCCTCATAATGCAGATCTAAAACCCATAGAACTCAATGGGACTGCAAAAAAATGTGAATCGCACTCGGACTATTATTTTGTGGATCTGCGATTTGCAGACCGCAAAACAGATATGGTTCTGTGCATAAGCCCTATCACTTATACTCAGCGTCCATAAAAATGACATCCACAGTGCCCCCATAACAGTGACATCCACATTTCTCCCATAACAGTGACATCCACAGTGACCCCCATAACAGTGACGTACACAGTGCCCCAATAACAGTGACATCCACAGTGCCCCAATAACAGTGACATCCACAGTGCCCCCATAACAGTGACATCCACATTGCTCCCATAACAGTGACATTCACAGTGCCCTCATAACAGTGATGTCCACAGTGCCCCCATAACAGTGACGTCCACACTGCCCCCATAACATTGACATCCACATTGCTCCCATAACAGTGACATTCACAGTGCCCTCATAACAGTGACATCCAGAGTGACCCCATAACAGTGACATCCAGATTGCTCCCATAACAGTGACATTCACAGTGCCCCAATAACAGTGACATCCACAGTGCCCCAATAACAGTGACATCCACAGTGCCCCCATAACAGTGACGTACACAGTGCCCCAATAACAGTGACATCCTCAGTGCCCCCCCCATAACAATGATGCCCCCCCATAACAGTGATGTTTCACAAAAAAGGTAGTAGGGAGGAATCGGGCAACTATAGGCCCAGTAAGCCTGACATCAATAGTGGGGGAAACTAATGGAAACCATACTTAAGGAGAGGATTGTGGAACATCTAAAATCCCATGGATTGAAAGATGAAAAACAGCATGGGTTTACTTCAGGGAGATCATGTCAAACTAATCTTATTGATTTTTTTTGATTGGGTGACTAAAATAATAGATGGAGGAGGTGCAGTAGACATCGCTTATCTAGACTTAGTAAGGCTTTTGATACTGTCCCACATAGAAGGCTTATCAATAAATTGCAGTCTTTGGGCTTGGACTCCCATATTGTTGAATGGATTAGGCAGTGGCTGAGGGACAGACAACAGAGGTTTGTAGTCAACGGAGTATATTCAGACCAAGGTCTTGTTACCAGTGGGGTACCTCAGGGATCTGTTCTGGGACCCGTATTGTTTAATATTTTTATCAGCGAAATTGCAGACGGCCTCGATGGTAAGGTTTGTCTTTTTGCGGATGACACAAAGATTTGTAACAGGGTTGATGTTCCTGGAGGGATACACCAAATGGAAAAGGATTTAGGAAAAGTAGAGGAATGGTCAAAAATCTGGCAACTAAAATTTAATGTTGATAAGTGCAAGATAATGCACCTGAGGTGTAAAAACCCAAGAGCAGAATATAAAATCAGTGATACAGTCCTAACCTCAGTATCTGAGGAAAGGGATTTAGGGGTCATTATTTCAGAAGACTTAAAGGTAGGCAGACAATGTCATAGAGCAGCAGGAAATGCTAGCAGAATGCTTGGGTGTATAGGGAGAGGCATTACCAGTAGAAAGAGGGAGATGCTCATGCTGCTCTACAGAGCACTAGTGAGACCTCATTTGGAGTATTGTGCCCAGTACTGAGACCATATCTCCAGAAGGATATTGATACTTTGGAGAGAGTTCAGAGAAGAGCTACTAAACTAGTACATGGATTGCAGGATAAAAACTTACCAGGAAAGATTAAAGGACCTTAACATGTATAGCTTGGAAGAAAGACGAGACAGAGGGGATATGATAGAAACTTTTAAATACATAAAGGAATCAAAAAGGTAAAAGAGGAGAGAATATTTAAAAGAAGAAAAACTGCTACAAGAGGACATAGTTTTAAATTAGAGGGGCAAAGGTTTAAAAGTAATATCAGGAAGTATTACTTTACTGAGAGAGTAGTGGATGCATGGAATAGCCTTCCTGCAGAAGTGGTAGCTGCAAATACAGTGAAGGAGTTTAAGCATGCATGGGATAGGCATAAGGCCATCCTTCATATAAGATAGGGCCGGGGGCTATCCATAGTACTCAGTATATTGGGCAGACTAGATGGGCCAAATGGTTCTTATCTGCCGACACATTATATGTTTCTATGTACACAGTGCCCCCATAACAGTGACATCCACAGTGCCCCCATAACAGTGACATCCACATTGCTCCCATAACAGTGACATTCACAGTGCCCTCATAACAGTGACGTCCACAATGCCCCCATAACAGAGACGTCCACACTGCCCCCATAACAGTGACATCCACAGTGCCCTCATAACAGTGACATTCACAGTGCCCCCATAATAGTGACGTACACAGTGCCCCAATAACAGTGACATCCACAGTGCCCCAATAACAGTGACATCCACATTGCTCCATAACAGTGACATTCACATTGCCCTCATAACGGTGACGTCCACAGTGCCCCCATAACAGTGATGTCCACAGTGCCCCCATAACAGTGACATCCACATTGCTCCCATAACAGTGACATCAGCAGTGCCCCCCATAACAGTGACATCCACAGTGTCCTCTATAACAGTGACATCCACAGTGCCCCCATAACAGTGACATCAACATCCACGGGATTGAGCTGAAGTGAGAGAGACAGACACAGAGGCTGCAGCAGCTAATAGTAAATGTTATATCATCAATAAAACCATTACCGGCCTTTACTAAGAAATTTGACAAAATCTACATCCGGTACCCAGTATTTCTGGGCCCTCGTCAAATTTGTTGCCGTCATTTGCGATAATTTACTCCAAAAGCTTAGTAAATGTGGGCCAATATATCTGACGGGTGGCCTCAGTACACATGTACTAACATTGTCATACCATGGTTACATATACACGTGGTAGATGACTATTGAGGAATACAGGATATCTGTGGACAAGTGTTGCACTGTTTTTCAGCCTGAACGCTATTCTTTTTCATGTAGTTTGGCCGGCCTGTATGCTGCTAGTGACAGGAACGTGCCCAAGGGCCTGGCCGTAGCCCTGTGTGGGTTTGCGGTTTCCTAATCTGGTTGACCACCGTATTGTACCAAGTCCCTATCTTGTGGGAGGGAGCATTCTTGGTTTGTTTTTGAGTTATTTTGGAAGAATGCATCCCTTCCTTTTATTACTGATTGTTTTGTCTCTCTGCTGCCCTTAAATCTACGAGGCGCCTGTTACCGAGACTTTTTTCCATTGTTTTTCGTATCTGATTTTATAGTTACCCATTTTTAGGTGAAATGCTCCCATTTATACAGGTTTTCCAGGATTAGAAAAAAGGGGCATTTTTATTTTATTTCCAGAAACAGCGCCACTCATGTGCATAGGCCGTGTCTGGTATTGCAGCTCTGCTTTATTCACTTGAATGGGCGTGAGCTGAAGTCAGAACAGCTGCCAATAAAAACATGGCATTCACAATATGAACAGCGAAGAGATGGCAGCTTTTGCCCCACCACTGATTGGTGAGAGTAATATTAACTATAGGCCATCAATTTTAAAAGCCTGGATGTGCCCGTTAATAGAATTCAGCTATTTATTGGTTATATCTGCCTCTAGAAAAACTGGGTGATACCCATTTATACCCGTAACTGCGCCAATACCCCTCCCAACATTCCCCATTACACTGGCATGCATAGATCGGGGTCTTACTTGGTATATAGACCTGATACCAGGCGGCGGTATACAGATAGGAATGAGTTTGGGCTTTTCTGAATGGATTTGGACGGAATTCCTAATGCTGGGTTCACACATGAGCGTATTACATGCGCTCTGTATGCGCAATTTTATCCGGCGTTTACATACGCGGCTCCGGAAACAAGCAAACGCCCATTGTCGCGCGTTCCCGGAAGTCTATGTACGGGAACGCGCGACCATACGCCCCAAAGAAGCTCCAGTACTTCTTGGGGCGTAGGGCTTTTACAGCGTACGCGCTGTAAAACGCTCAGGTGAGAACCATGCCCATAGGGAATCATTGGTTCTTGCCTGTTGAGCGTTTTACAGTGTGTAGGAACGCGCTGTAAAACACTCATGTGTGAACCCAGCGTAAGTTCTGTGTCAGAAATTCCTGTCTTCAGGGGAGGAGACTGATCCTCCAGCAGCTAGTTCTCCAGGTCTAGCAGATGAGACCTCCACAGCATAGCGATCAGCCTCTGTGGCTGATCGCTATGCTGTCACTCATATACAGCGCTTACATCGCGCTGTACATGAGTCACTCAGAAGACGGCCAGCGGTCCCGGCGCATGTGAAGTAGTCTGCAAGCGACGGGACCGAGGAAGGCTGGCAGAAGGCGGTGACGTTAGTGATGACGTCCCGTCTCCTGCCTCAGGAAGGAAAAGAAGAAGATGGCGCTGGACCGGAAGACTTGAAATCAATGGGACCATTTTTAACGGCTGATTGACAGCAGTGCATCCGTCCGGCCGTGTACGGCCGTTAAAAATGGGTACACAGACCATTTAGGGGTTTAAAAAAACAACTCGCCTCATCATCCACTTGCTCACGGTGCGGCAGTCTTTTCTCTCTTCATTGAGCATGACCTGCCGAAGGACCTGCGATCTGCGTGGTGACGTAACCACGTGGGAGTGCGCAGTGAAGTCATTGCGCACCTTCGGCAGGTCCTGTTCTGTGAAGAGAGAAGAGACTGCTGCAGCGCGAGCAAGTGGATAAGGTGAGGATTTGTTGCTTTTTTTTTTTTGTTCGGGACACTATGGGGGCATCATATAAATCATGGGGGACATTATAAAGCTGGGGGCCCTAAAAAAAAAAAAGAAACACACTATGGGGAACATAATTTAAGATTGGGGCCCTACATTGGGGGCATTATTAAAGCTAGGGGCAGAAAAAAAAAATATTATATACACTGTGAGGGACATTTATTTAGCTGGGGGCCTACATGGGGGCCTTATTAAAGCTGGGGCAGCATACAAAAAAAATGCTACACTATGGGGGACATTATTTTAGCTGGGGGCCTACCATCCTGTGGGTGTTCTCAGAAGGGTGGGTGTAGAAATAACTGCCAATCAAATTCATTCCATTTTTCATGTACGTTTTTAACGGACATGAAAAACGGATGCAAACGGATGCAAAACGGACATTAAAAATGGACACACGGACAGAAGATGGATGCACACACTGATGCAAAATGGCCATGAAAAACTGACAGTGTGTCTGTTTTTAACAGACTTTTTTTTCACTGTCGTGTGCATGAGGCCTATGTACATCTTTCCAAAAAACGGGTATTAGTTGATATTATCAAAGCTAAGTATGGAACAGTAGTTGTTGCTAACTCATACATTACAGAGGGCTGACCTTCATTAACTTTAGAATCATGTACATGTGATTTGATATATCCAAACATAATATTATATGACTGGAGAAATAACATATATACTTTAAAATAGCACAAAAATTTTAAAAGTGTTGAAGACACAACAGACTTCATATGCATTTTTAAAAGTACTGAGGAGGAAGTACATCTTTGCAATTAATTTAAATCCTCCTGGGTATCCCCCTTCATAGTTGTGGCGCAAAACACGTACTACCCCCCTATAGCTACGCAGCTGCTTAAAATGTAGAAGCGCTCATCTTCATGGTGATCTGTTTCTGTTTATATCGCTGTCCTCAGGACAGCGATACAAACAGAAGGCTGCGGAGGAGCAGGGCAGGGAGGTGTGTCCCTTTCCTGTTCCTCTGATAGGCTGCAGGCACTACTAGGCCGGCAGCCTATCAGAGGCCGGCATAGGCGGCGCCATGACGTCATCGCGCCGCCTGAGCCGTACAGCACTGGAGTCAGGACACAGGCTGGAAGAGGTAAGTATAAGTGTTCATTTATTTATTTTTTAACTATATTATATACAATAATTAGTTTTTTTTAACTGGCACATAAAAGGGGGGCACTGGTATTATACTGGCACATGATTGGGGAATTTGGGGGGGCCCTGGTATTATACTGGGCTGGCACATGATTGGGGAATTTGGGGGGCCCTGGAATTACTGGCACAGATTGGGGGGGTCTGGTATTACTGCCACATGATTGGGGGGTCTGTCTGGTATTACTGGCACATGATGGGGGGGTCTGGTATAGTGGCACATGATTGGGGGTATGGTCTGATATTACAATACTGCCACATGATTGGGTGGGTCTGGTATTATTGGCACATGATTGGGGGGTCTGGTATTACTGGCACATGATTGGGGGTCTGGTATTATACTGGCACATGATTGGGGAATTTGGGGGGGGGGGGTCTGGTATTACTGGCACATGATTGGGGGGTCTGGTATTATACTGGCACATGATTGGGGAATTTGGGGGGTCTGGTATTACTGGCTCATGATTGGGGGGTCTGGTATTACTGGCACATGATTGGGGGGTCTGGTATTACTGGCACATGATTGGGGGGTCTGGTATTACTGGCACATGATTGGGGGGGGGGTCTGGTATTACTGGCACATGATTGGGGGGTCTGGTATTACTGGCACATGATTGGGGGGTCTGTTATTACTGGCACATGATGGGGGGTCTGTTATTACTGGCACATGATTGGGGGGGTCTGTTATACTGGCACATGATTGGGGGTGTCTGTTATTACTGGCACATGATTGGGGGGTCTGTTATTACTGGCACATGATTGGGGGTCTGTTATTACTGGCACATGATTGGTGGGGTCTGTTATTACTGGCACATGATTTGGGGGGTCTGTTATTACTGGCACATGATTGGGGGGGTCTGTTATTACTGGCACGTGATTGGGGGGTGGGGTCTGTTATTACTGGCACATGATTGGGGGGGTCTGTTATTACTGTCTGATGAGAGGCGCCCCGGGGGGGGGGGGGGGGCTGATGAGAGGCACTGGGGGATGCTATGAGGCATGGGGCTCTTTCATTCATATAGGGGTCTGAGCTGAGGTGTGATCTGAGGTCTTATTAACATTGGGGATCTTATTGGGGCTGTTAGCTGAGGTCTGATTAACATTGGGGGTCTAATTGGTGGTCTGACCTGAGGTGTAATGAAAAATATTTTTTTCTTATTGTGCCCACTTCCAGCCCGGAGCCCAGCTGCCCAGAGCAGCTTGGAGAAAAAGGCCTCACAGTCTCCCACACTCCTTCTGCCCGGCCAAGCCAGCCAGCACCCCTGAGTCTTCAGAACTGTAAGTGTGGGATGGGGGGGGTTCACACACACACACACACACTTAAAATTTAACGATATAAATAACTCGCAGTTTACTGATAAGAATATACCTGGAGAGCAAAAATGCTGTCCCCCCCAGATTCTTGGGGTTCCTACACCCATGAGTGGTTGGTGCTGTGAACTGTAGCCTGTCAAGGGATTTGCTAGCATCTTGTGATATTGCATTGAATTTATTTCATGAAGAATTGGAGTCCTTAACTAAACTCAAGGTAAGGAAAGGGTGGACACATCTGTCCACTCCATGTATTCATTTTACCACATAGTACCACTGGACATAATGAACAATCATTCGAAAAGATAGATAACAGTGAGTGAATTAGGCTGAAATGTTGGATATGGGAGATACTTTAGATAGATAGATACAAAAATAAGAAATTCCACGGCATATCCAAAAAATTTAATGTTGTGTTTATTACACAAGGTGCGACGTTTCGGTCCTCTCAATGGAACCTTTTTCAAGCAGTGACAATATCGCTCTCTCCTTGCTCGGTTTCCTGACATGCGCAATGACTTTACCGGGACGCCAAGCCACATGTGCAACTCCATGCTGGGCAGGTACAGTTCTGATTTCCTTCCACCATTCCAGGATTGTTTTTAATCAACACAGACAATTTGGCACATATGTATGTCATTTATCAATTATGTAACACTATGGCGTATTTATGATTATATGCACTTTTATGGATTCATATTGCACATATGATTATGTATTGATTTTTTATGCCACTGATTATATTTTATTATGGATTTTTAGACTTTTTATAGCGCATTATTTTTTATACATTTGCACATTGAATGTTAATCAGTCTATTTATTCAATTATGTATGTTGGCAGTATTTATATCTGCATGTTTGCACCATTGTATTGTCACTGCTTGAAAAAGGTTCCATTGAGAGGACCGAAATGTCGCACCTGGTGTAATAAACACATCATTTGATTTTTTGGAAGTGTCGTGGAATTTCTTATTTTTATATTGATCAGGATGCTGGATCGCTTCCATGGCCGCATGACACTCCGTTTTTCACCTTGTCTGCAGTGCTGCCCAGCGTATTGATTTCTAGATAGGTAGATAGGTAGATAGATAGATAGATAGATAGATAGATAGATAATAGACAGAAGATAGATAAACTAATGAGTGATAACTAATACTAGCGATAGATAGATAGATATGACATAGATATGACATAGATAGATAGATAGATAGATAGATAGATAGATAGATAGATAGATAGATAGATAGATAGATAGATAGATAGATAGATAGTAAATGAGTGCAGCCCTGGAGACAAGGTAAGAGGAGAACATGAAGTCACGGCATGGAACTTGCAACTGAAAAATAGAAAACAATATTTGTTTAAGTCACTACTTGGGTATCTTTGTATAAAGCTCAGTAGAAGCCACTTAGAGCTAACACTATTTACAAGTGCTTGGAATGGACAGTCTGATACATGTGAGGCTGGCCTGTGAAAAAGCGGTGAGTACCGGGATCTAGCGCATGGTGGTGACAGTGCACTATTGTTATAAATCAGGACGGGCCAGAAACTTTGACATCCTTCAGCTGATCAGCAGTTTTTCTTTCCTGCACTGCCAGTAAACGCTCCTTTCTCTACGAACACGCTGAATCTTTTAACAGCTGAGACTCAGCAGCAGATGAAAGATACTGAAGTGTGGAAGTGGAGACTTTTTTCTGCTCATCACTAACAGTACTTATATAAGAAGACAACATGTTTTTAAAACATTTCTTTAACCTACAGTATCTAAGATGTGGAAATAGTCTTAATTAAAATCTACTGTCGATTTGTGTCTACAGCTCCCATGCGGAGCTATATCGCCATGGCAACAGACTACAAACAAAAGCTGTATAGTCTAATTCTGCAGTCAAACTCTCTTCCATCTGTCCCCTAATTCTTACTAACTTTTATATGGCAGGTTAGCAAGCAATGCATGACACGTGGAAGTTAGGGTGTCTCTAGGATCAGACTACTTGTTTGTAGTCTGTTACCATGGAAACTTATAGGACTCTACAAAGGATCCGTAGGCACAAAATTATACAAGATTTTACCATGATCGATATACATGTTTGTTATTCAATGCATATTGTAAAATGTTGATAACCTGCATGTCTTAAACTCCTCAATAGGATTGATTACTAGTTCTGGAAGGCCCAAGGTGTATCAAACATATGTAGAGTTAAAAAGAACATTTTCACTATTACACAATGCTACAGTAAATTCCAACCAGTTAGTTCATTCAGAGAATAGTGATATAGAAGAAGTTTTGAATCTTAATAAAGTACTCAGTTAAAGGGAAACATTTCCAACATTATTACTTAAGACTAGTTTTGAGCGAATCAAACTATCCGAAGTGGACTTCAGGCAAAATTTGATTTGCCTCAAAGCCGAATTTCCAAGTGCTCCGTGGTAACGAATTGATTTTACCTGAAATGGTGGTTAAAAAAAAACCTAAAAACATACTCACATCCATTTGTGCGTGAAGAGCCCGCTGCGGCCTTCTTGATTGAAGATACTGTGCAAAATCTCGTGCGCGGTGACACATCACAGCGCAAGATTTCATTTTCACAAAGGGTTACAGGAAAAAAAGCACTCCACAATGTATTTCTCTTGAATATAACAACCCCCCATATGGGGACATTAGTTGCTGTATAGGCACACAGCAGGGCTCAGAAGGAAAGGAGCGGCTGTCATGTCCCCTGACTGGTTGTTAGGGAACATGTCTAGGTGAGAGCTTGTTCACTGGTCGTGCTAATGTCACATCCACAAAATGTGAGCATTCTAGTATTGACCTCGGCTTGGTACATTTTTGGCTCTGTTCTTTGTCCGCTGTGCCATTCTGTCACTAGTTGTCTGCTATTTTGTCTCCCTGTGTTTCCTTCCCTGATTTGGACCCTGCACGTACAGTATATAGGAAAGGGACTGAGGTCCAATTGTGGGTCACCATTTAGGGAGGATCGTGCAAATGGGTAGGGACAGTGACATGAAGGAGTACAGGGCTCACTGCTTCCTACCTTGCCAGAAGCATTTGGTAGTTGTAACATGTTTTTTTTTTCTTTCTTTTTTTTGCTGGAATGGTTTTCAGGTGCTACATCACATTTACTCACCAGAAATCTAAACACACACATATATACAGTTGTGGCCAAAAGTTTTGAGAATTACATAAATATTGGAAATTGGAAAAGTTGCTGATTAAGTTTTTATAATAGCAATTTGCATATACTCCAGAATGTTATGAAGAGTGATCAGATGAATTGCATAGTCCTTCTTTGCCTTGAAAATTAACTTAATCCCAAAAGAAACTTTCCACTGCATTTCATTGCTGTCATTAAAGGACCTGCTGAGATCATTTCAGTAATCGTCTTGTTAACTCAGGTGAGAATGTTGACAAGCACAAGGCTGAAGATCATTATGTCAGGCTGATTGGGTTAAAATGGCAGACTTGACATGTTAAAAGGAGGGTGATGCTTGAAATCATTGTTCTTCCATTGTTAACCATGGTGACCTGCAAAGAAACGCGTGCAGCCATCATTGCGTTGCATAAAAATGGCTTCACAGGCAAGGATATTGTGGCTACTAAGATTGCACCTCAATCAACAATTTATAGGATCATCAAGAACTTCAAGGAAAGAGGTTCAATTCTTGTTAAGAAGGCTTCAGGGCGTCCAAGAAAGTCCAGCAAGCGCCAGTATTGTCTCCTAAAAAGGATTCAGCTGCGGGATCGGAGTGCCACCAGTGCAGAGCTCGCTCAGGAATGGCAGCAGGAAGGTGTGAGCGCATCTGCACGCACAGTGAGGCGAAGACTTTTGGAAGATGGCCTGGTGTCAAGAACGGCAGCAAAGAAGCCACTTCTCTCCAAAAAAAAACCATCAGGGACAGATTGATCTTCTGCAGAAAGTATAGTGAATGGACTGCTGAGGACTGGGGCAAAGTCATATTCTCCGATGAAGCCTCTTTCCGATTGTTTGGGGCATCTGGAAAAAGGCTTGTCCGGAGAAGAAAAGGTGAGCGCTACCATCAGTCCTGTGTCATGCCAACAGTAAAGCAACCTGAGACCATTCATGTGTGGGGTTGCTTTTCATCCAAGGGAGTGGGCTCACTCACAATTTTACCCAAAAACACAGCCATGAATAAAGAATGGTACCAAAACACCCTCCAACAGCAACTTCTTCCAACAATCCAACAACAGTTTGGTGAGGAACAATGCATTTTCCAGCACGATGGAGCACCGTGCCATAAGGCAAAAGTGATAACTATGTGGTTCGGGGACCAAAACATTGACATTTTGGGTCCATGGCCTGGAAACTCCCCAGATCTTAATCCTATTGAGAACTTGTGGTCAATCCTCAAGAGGCGGGTGGACAAACAAAAACCCACTAATTCTGACAAACTCCAAGAAGTGATTATGAAAGAATGGGTTGCTATCAGTCAGGAATTGGCCCAGAAGTTGATTGAGAGCATGCCCAGTCGAATTGCAGAGGTCCTGAAAAAGAAGGGCCAACACTGCAAATACTGACTCTTTGCATAAATGTCATGTAATTGTCGATAAAAGCCTTTGAAACGTATGAAGTGCGTGTAATTATATTTCACTACATCACAGAAACAACCGAAACAAAGATCTAAAAGCAGTTTAGCAGCAAACTTTGTGAAAACTAATATTTGTGTCATTCTCAAAACTTTTGGCCATGACTGTACACTGCCTGTCCAAAAAAAAAAAAAAAACGTCCTCCTGGAAGCGAGGCCAAACGTGTGTCGGGGTTGGTGTCCCTACCTTACTCCTGGTTTGTACTGGTGTGTTTTGTGTCATTATGTACCACTGTTTATGTGTCATTACTTACTTGTCATGCTGACGTGTGGTTGTATACATGGGAGTATTTCCTAGTGAGACTCCCAGCACTGGTTAACAACCTCAGTATTTATATTACAACAGTGTGGCGAGCATTGTCTTTAATGGCATAATATACCATATGCAATTCGCATTTATTTTATATTGGTGACTGTACAATGATGATGCATACATTGTGCACAGATCTTTTATACGCTGTATAGTCGCCAGTGGAAGATTAAGGGGGGTACTCTCTTGCTGCAGTATTGTTCTGCCTTTACTGCCATTATATGTATTTTGTCTAAAATTATGTATTTATATATATTTTTTAAACAATAAAGAATAAATTTATACTATATGTGTGTGTTAGATTTTTGGTGAGTTATTGCATATTGACACACATATTAAGCTATTGGTATTTCAGCAATATTGGTTGGGCTACATCACATTTGCAAAGACCCTGAGGTACTCGTACTATGGAAACACCCATAAATGACCCCATTTTGGAATCTTAAACCCCTCAAGGTATTTATCGAGGGGTGGCGTGAGCATTTTGACATCACAGAGATTGTGCAGAAATCAATGAGCATAGGACCATGCAAAATGAAAATGACAGGTTTTCCACAGATATGGCATTTCAGTGCCCAGTATGTTGTGCCCAGTTTGTGCCATCTGAGACTCACACCACACCGCCTAAATTGTTAGGCGGGATCTACTTGGAAAAGCCATAAATGTGGATGTAAACTGCTGTTTGGGTATTCTGTAGCAGTGATGGCCAGTTCGCATTGTTCGCCCACGGACATATGCGGGCTGCCATCTTTTTTCACAAGTCCGGCGAGGCACAGGTAAGCCCTTACCTGTGCCTGTGCCGCGAGCCGGTCTGAAAACAAATGCGGTCACCGGGAGCAGGCAGTTCCGAGGACAGCCCGATGAAGGCCCCCGGTGGCTGTTCTCGGAACTGCCTGCTCCCGGTGACTGCACTTGTTTTCAGACCGGCTCGCGGCACAGGCACAGGTAAGGGCTTACCTGTGCCTCGCCGGACTTGTGAAAATAGATAGCAGCTTGCATGTGTTCGCGGGCGAACAATGCGAACTGGCCATCACTGTTCTGTAGAGCTCAAAAACGAAAGACCACCTTTTGGTTTTTGCAGCACACATTTTGATGAATTCGGTTACAGGTGCCATGGGGGACTAGTACACCCATTTTCTGATAACCATATGTTTTTTATTTTTCTCCTAAAGGAGCTGGGGAGTGCTTAACTTTTGCAGGATGAGTTGCATTATCATTGGTTTTATTTTGGGGTACATATGACTTTTTGATTGCTTTTTATTCCACTGTTTGGGAAGTAGGATGAAGAAAAGGCAGCAATTCGGCCATTGCCTTTTGGGTTTTGTTTTTATTTTCCGATGTGCAGCATGTGGGAATAATAAAATGTTCCCTTTATTCTTGCAGTCAGTACAGTTACAGTTTAACTTTTTTTCACAATGAAAGCATTTAAAAAAACAAACAAACATGTTTTTGTGTCTCCATTTTCAGAGGGCCATTTTTTCTGGTTATGGTCTTGTGTGAAGGCTCATTTTTTTGCAGAATGTGCTTATGCTTTCATTGGTACCATTATGGGGCACATACAACCTTTTGGTCATTTGATATTGATATTATGGTTTTGGGTTGAAAAAAAAAAGACTCTTCTAGCAAAGTGGCATAGTCCTGACATATAGAAAAGTGAGGGGGCACTCCAAGAGGGATACCAAGATAATATAGATATTTATTAATATATTAAGAACACACCCTTAAAACCATTAAAACATACATAAAACACCTATGCAAAACGTCACTGGTATAGAATTGGCAACGCTTACAGTCTGATTGCAATGGTAAAGACAGAATGAATGTCCCAATCATATGTTGCAACAGTGTGCAATTTCACTGTAACCAATGACGTTGAAGCTATAGTGATGCTTATCACTAGCGGCCCTGTGGCCCAGTCCTCTTGGGGCAACGATGATGGTGGTGTCCCTTAATCTGATGTTTCTGGACAAGCAGAGGTATGTACCAAATTTGGAGACTGAACTCCAGCTACTTACAGTCTCTCGTCGCTTTCAGTGTTGCGGTCTTACCCTTCCTGGCTGTCTCTCCGCAGCGCTGGTTTCCAGGCGGCCGTACACTCACAGCGTCTCACGTGGTGTACTCGGCCAAGACGTGGCGTCCCACGTGACCTGGTTACCTGGGGTGCCGGCTGGACGCTGGTTTGACGTCACTGGTATGCGACTTGAGCTCCGGTTCTATGCCGGTAAAGAATCTAGTGTAGCGATATCTTTGTCTTTGTTGTAGAAAGCTTTCTTGTTCTTTCCAGGAATCCACGCTCACTCGGTATTTGCCAGACGCGTTTCAGGGTCATACACCCCTTCCTCAGTGGCCAACTGAGTGAGTGGATTCTCACTCCTTATATATGGGTTCTTTCTCCCCACCCACAATCCCACTTTTCTGGGCTTCTCCTAATAGGTGGAATGGATTACGTTGTTGCTGGCTTGTATCACTATTAGCTACTTAAAACATATTTAAATGACAATTATAATCATAAATAACATCCCCTATATTTATTATCATTAAAAACAGGTAATGGAGAAGACTACAAGGTCAATATGACATTCTAAAAGAGAACCGCATCAAAAACGCATCAAAAACGCAATCAGTGTGAACTGCGTTTTATGTGCGTTTTTGGTATTTTGATGCTTTACAGGGTTTTGACATATTGTTGCTGTCTGTAAATTGGAGGTTTTCTTGTTATGTTCATTAATTATATTTAGGAGGAGCCTTCCAGTGGGGAGGGGAGATCACAGCGTCAATAATTGGCAAACTGCGATGTCCCATCCCCCCCGGACGACCCCCCAATATTCACAAAAACCCGAACACCTCCATCTCGGCATTGAGGCCTCTGGGAACAATGGTGTCATATTCAAAGATTCTGCGGGATTCTTGTCTGGACATGTGTGCAATATGGTTACCCCCTCTCCATAGTTTCTTGACCCTTTCTATAGCTGTAAATTTGAGGCTAGTTGGGTCACAGTTATGTTGGGTTTTAAAATGTTTCGATAGGGGGTGCGTTTCTAAACCTTTTTTGATGTTTGCCACATGTTCCGCTACCCTCTTTTTGAGTGTTCTCTTTGTCCTACCTATGTACTGCTTCCTGCATCCACATTCCAATAGGTATATGACATCGGTTGAGTCACAGGTTAAGCATTCTTGTATTTCTAGACTAAAAGAGTTTACTGTGGATGCTACTGTAGTGGTTTTTTTGGGGAAACTTGTAACTCTGCAGTTCGCACACCTACCACACTTGAAAAAACCATTTATTGTCAGCCAGTTGTTTTTTAGGTGTTTCTGGTTATTTTTATTGACTTTAACAGTTGGGGCTACTTTCCCTGCTAGGCTATTGGCCCTCGTATACGTGATTTTAGGTGTATCACTCAAAAGGGGCCCAACTAGCTTATCGTTCAGCAGATGTCCCCAATGTTTTCGAATACTCCTTTCCACCACTCTATACTGAGAACTGAATGGGAGGATAATTCTTATTGTTTCATCTTGTGGTTGTGGCTCACTTGTCGCAAAAAATTGTTCCCTTTCCATCTTTTTTACCTTTTCCAATGATTTACTTACAATTTGGACTGGATAATCTCTATCTAACAGTTGCTGTTTCAGGACAGTGGCCTCTTCATCAAATTTGCTATCAACCGTGCAGTTCCGCTTGAGTCCTGACATAGCATACATACTTTACTGGAACCATTGAACCTGTCAGTTTCACACTGACAGTTCACCTATCATACCCTGCCTATGGCAAGGCCTGATGGGCTTCCGTAGCTGGCAGACCATAGCAACCATTGGCACGCCACAATAGCAATGGAGTTATACACCAACATTGGAGTTATCTTTGATGGCGGCAGTTGCATCAGTAACAGTGAGGCGCCTGATAAGTACATGGTGCACATTCATCGGTCACGTTACCCAGGTGCAACTTAGACCGATTTATGTCAATGGGGCCGAGCTGCAATACCAGCACAACTACTATCCAATGGACAGCGCTGTGCTTGGCAAGCTGTGAGGACGCACATACCGGAGTGCTGCAGCTTCTTCAAACAGCTGATCGGCAGGGGTCCCAGGGGTCTATCCTGAGGCTAGGTCACCATTATTAAACGCTTGGACAAGCCCTTTAAAGGAAGAAGAGTGGGCAGTAGAGGAGAAAGGGTGAGTATAACACTGCTGTACTAAATCTGTTTCTTGTAGGGTGTACAATCAATGTATGTATAATAACTAAAGTGCTTGAAAAGCTCTGCATCTTTATTTCTCACATTTTTATATTTTATTCTTCTCCAGTTTTGTACAATCGATACAGACCAAACCACTTAACGTACAGACTCCGTTCAAACTGTCTTTTGAAGCTCTCAGCGCTGAGAGGTGTGCTATGCATTTTTGGACTTGATCAGAATTGTTGTTTTAAAAAAAAAATTTAAAAAAAATAAATATCCTCATAAACAGCTGGCAGAATTTTGCGATTAATACAGCCCAAACCGCTGAATGTACAGATTCTGTTCAAACTGTATTTCTAAGCACTCAGCACTGAGAGATGTGCTACTGTATGTATTCTTGGAGTTGATTAGATTTGTGGTTTTTAATAAATTTACAAAAAAAATAAAAATCCCTATAGAAATGAATAGAAGAATTCTGCAATTAATACAGCCCGGAGTGCTTAAAGTATGTGTGCCAGTGTGGCGAAACTAACCTCGCCACTGGGTTTTGGAGGGGCCTGGTTGCCAGCCTCTTGCCCCAGGATTATGGGCCCTCTCATCAGCCCATGCTAAACTAAAACCCCATGGCGATTTGACGGTGTTTGTGGCATCTGAGCGCTGTTTGGATATATTGAGCGCTCAGATCCAAGCCATCTGGGGATATGTTAAATGTATATGTTACTGTAATGGTTGGGACATTGTATATTTGAATAGTGATGTCTGTCCTATTGTCTCCACGTGTGTATTGGTGATTTCCCTTTGTCCTGAGGGGGCACAGGGGGTAGGGACAGTCGGTCCTGTCCCCCAGCAACAAGGCTGTTTAGCCAAAGGGGAGACAGTCGGTCTGCCCCCACAGCAGCATGGTGGTCTATCTAAAGGGGAGACAGTCGGTCTCTCCCTACAACAGCAGAGCGGTGTATCTAAAGGGGAGACAGTTGGTCTCCCCCTCCAACAACCAGGCTCCAACCAGGCTACTTCCGTGGTAGTGCTGGCACCAGGGCAGAGTACCGCTGGTCTCTGCCCACTCAGCAACCCACCAAGGCAGTCTACCAGTCCCCCACACAGCCATGGTGAGGCACATGGACAAGTTTATCCCTTGCTCAAGTGTAGTAACCATTTATTGTGGGTGGGCTGTACTGCTGTTTCTATTTTGTGGGTAGGCTGCTGGACTAACAAGGGCACTGACCGGCAGAAGGTCAGATACCCTGTTAGTCTGTTTGGAAAAGGGGAGATGTGTGGTGAAACTAACCTCGCCACTGAGTTTTGGAGGGGCCTGGTTGCCAGCCTCTTGCCCCAGGATTGTGGGCCCTCTCATAAGCCCATGCTAAACTAAAACCCCATGGTGATTTGTTTGTGGCATCTGAGCGCTGTTTGGCTATATTGAGCGCTCAGAACCAAGCCATCTGGGGATATGTTAAATGTCTATGTTACTGTAATGGTTGGGACATTGTATATTTGAATAGTGATGTATGTCCTATTGTCTCCACGTGTGTATTGGCTATTTCCCTTTGTCCTGAGAGATAATTGAATTACTCCTCGGTTGTCTCCAGGACAGAAGACATTGTGTATTCTCCTGCCTGTGATAA
Organism: Bufo bufo; assembly: GCF_905171765.1. Lineage (NCBI taxonomy): Eukaryota > Metazoa > Chordata > Amphibia > Anura > Bufonidae > Bufo > Bufo bufo. Next base: position 746,573,780 of record NC_053389.1, on the reverse strand, counting down.
TTTCATCAACCCATTGTGTAAGGTAATTGTATCACAGGCAGAGGGGAGGATTTTGTGTGGGAGTGTTTTACTGTATTGTACGTGTTTTTAGGTTGTTTTTACAAAACCCTGTGAGTGGTACTAATGTGTACCAATGTTATATAAGAAATATAAAGACACAGCTCTGGGTGACCACTGCCTCACCCTCAACACTGAGCCTCGTCTCGTTCTTGGGGGGATTCACTTTATGCTGTTAGTGACTGATTGCTAGGAGTGTAAGCCGCTTGGGTGCGTTTCCTATTCGTCTGCTAGCAGCTATTCGTGAGGTTCCATTCGGAAGTTTGGAGCATTGCCTTGTATGCCGTTACAATTAGTGGCAGCAGTGGGATACAATGAGGAAGACCTGGATGGCCGGGATGCATTAAGGAAAGGCATCTGGTACCAGGCCCTGGATAATGTACAATACCAGCGAGGCGAGAGTCTCCCCAGTGAAGAGCAGCGATTGCAGAAGCAAGTGGCCCTGCGGATGCCCTTCCTGGGAGAGCAGCCCCTGGAGGAATGGGTGAAGGAACTAGAGCACCGGGTATGGCAGGAGCTATGGCTGGAGGATGCCTGCCAGGCGCTCTGGTGATATATGGCACAGTATATACCCTGGACAGCTGAGCATGACAAGCCAGAGGGAGAGAAGTTTGATGGTCCTGGCTTGTTATGGGAGTCCTTTGCAGAGCCTGACTTCGGGAGCCCTGCACAGTCCAGACTTCAGGACATTTTCTACGAGAGGGAGGCTAGGCAGGATTGGGATGACCCCCATGAGGTAGAGAAAGACCTGGCTCACCTAGCAACCCTGAAGGGGAAACTGGAGCAAGACTACCGAGATCTCTTCCACTCCATTGGGAAGGCTCAGCAGGACAGCAAGAAGTCAGACCCAGGTCCAGAGCCCTTCAGCTGGGAGGATATTGGGGATGTTTACTGGGAAGAACCCCAGGTGGCCGGTGGAGGTGGGACCGAGGTCTCTCCACTGGTCCTGCAGGGAATTGGGAGCCCAGTCTCCATTCCCTAGCGGCAGGCTGAGTTACAGGGGCAGAGACAGTTGGTCCTGTCCCCCAGCAGCAATGGGAGTTATTGGGAATTGGGAGCCCAGTCTTCATTCCCCAGCGGCCGTGTGATCTACAAGGAATTGGGAACACAGTCTCCATCCCCCAGCGGCAGTTTAACGCACCAGGGGGAGACAGCAAGCCCTACAACAGTGCAGATCGTACCATGGTCTCTGCACTCACAGCACAGGGGGTAGGGACAGTCGGTCCTGTCCCCCAGCAATAGGGCTGTTTAGCCAAAGGGGAGACAGTCGGTCTGCCCCCCACAGCAGCATGGTGGTCTATCTAAAGGGGAGACAGTCGGTCTCTCCCTACAACAGCAGAGCGGTGTATCTAAAGGGGAGACAGTTGGTCTCCCCCTCCAACAACCAGGCTCCAACCAGGCTACTTCCGTGGTAGCGCTGGCACCAGGGCAGAGTACCGCTGGTCTCTGCCCACTCAGCAACCCACCAAGGCAGTCTACCAGTCCCCCACACAGCCATGGTGAGGCACATGGACAAGTTTATCCCTTGCTCACGTGTAGTACCCATTTATTGTGGGTGGGCTGTACTGCTGTTTCTATTTTGTGGGTGGGCTGCTGGACTAACAAGGGAACTGACCGGCAGAAGGTCAGATATCCTGTTAGTCTGTTTGGAAAAGGGGAGATGTGTGGTGAAACTAACCTCGCCACTGAGTTTTGGAGGGGCCTGGTTGCCAGCCTCTTGCCCCAGGATTATGGGTCCTCTCATCAGCCCATGCTAAATTAAAACCCCATGGTGATTTGTTTGTGGCATCTGAGCGCTGTTTGGATATATTGAGCGCTCAGAACCAAGCCATCTGGGGATATGTTAAATGTCTATGTTACTGTAATGGTTGGGACATTGTATATTTGAATAGTGATGTATGTCCTATTGTCTCCACGTGTGTATTGGCGATTTCCCTTTGTCCTGAGAGATAATTGAATTATTCCTCGGTTGTCTCCAGGACAGAAGACATTGTGTATTCTCCTGCCTGCGATAATTACATCAACCCATTGTGTAAGGAAATTGTATCACAGGCAGAGGTTGTGTGGGAGTGTTTCACTGTATTGTACGTGTTTATTGGTTGTTTTTACAAAACCCTGTGGGTGTTACTAATGTGTACCAATGTTATATAAGAACAATAAAGACACAGCTCTGGGTGACCACTGCTTGGCCCTCAACACTGAGCCTCGTCTCGTTCTTGGGGGGATTCACTGTGTGCTGTTAGAGACTGATTGCTAGGATTGCAAGCTGCTTGGGTGCGTTTCCTATTCGTCTGCTAGCAGCCATTCATGAGGTTCCGTTCGGGAGTTTGGAGCATTGCCTTGTATGCCGTTACAATTGGTGGCAGCAGTGGGATACGATGAGGAAGACCTGGATGGCCGGGATGCATTAAGGAAAGGCATCTGGTACCAGGCTCTGGATAATGTACAATACCAGCGAGGCGAGAGTCTCCCCAGTGAAGAGCAGCGATTGCAGAAGCAAGTGGCCCTGCGGATGCCCTTCCTGGGAGAGCAGCCCCTGGAGGAATGGGTGAAGGAACTAAAGCACCGGGTATGGCACGTTTGTGTGCATCCTCATGCAGAAATTACTATATACTGGACTATATATATTTGAGACACACACACACAGAATCATTTAGCTCTGTTCAAGCACTATGGGGTAATTTACTAATAGAAATTTGCCTATTTTGGCATATTTGTGGTGAAGATTGTGGCACAAAGGTTATTTACTCTGCAATCTGTGACTTTTCCATGATCACACCAGGTCAAAAAAAGGGCTGTTGTGTGGACAGGGAAGTCTCTGTTATCATTGTCTACGCCTGTTTTAGACTTGTTCTAAATGTAAACCAGCAAGGAAACTGGTGTAGATTTAGATCTGCTGTGGATGCGCCAAAGTTATGTAAAGGCTTTGGTAGATACACCACCAGCGCATGGGTTTACTAGGACCAGCATCAAAAACGCCGGTCTTAATAAATGACCCCTGTGAGGAATATGGATTATTATTTTTTTTTTAAACAATTTTTATTGATTTTTTGAATAGATAAAACAAAAAATAACAAAGAGTAACATTTACAGTACATTACTGAAAAGTAAGAGACTTCCTGATGCAACAGGAAAGGAGGTAAGTATACTTTGATACATCAAAGATCACTGACCACAAGTTAAATGGCGGTTGGTACAGTAAGAGGCGACAACAATATATCATCTTTCCGATATGCATGGGAATAAGGGAAGGAGTACTTCTGAGATTTAGGAAAATGGATGTGTTTGGAGGGGAATCTATTAGATAAAGTTTCTATATTTCCTCCAGGCTGCCCAGGTGGCTAAGAATTTTTTTCTAGTACCTAATTCCCAATTTGACAGCTCCTCCAGGCGATATAATTGATCGACTCTATTAATCCATTGGTCTAAAGCAGGGATTTCCGGTGAACGCCACTTGGTAGGAATCAAGAGGCGTGCAGCAGATAAAAGGAAGGATAGTAAGCCAATACGGTTATCAAATCTAGATATATCTAGAGAAAGTAGTGCGAGGTCTGGTGAACATGGGGCCTTTGAACCACAGATGGAATTACTTAGTTGGAAGATCTGATTCCACCATGTTAAAAGCGGGGGACAGCTCCACCAGATGTGTATGAAGGTACCTTTTTCTGAGCCACATCTCCAACACCTGTCTGATGCATCTGGATATATAAAGGCTATTTTTTCAGGAGTTTTGTACCATCTTGTCAAGATCTTGTATCCGTTTTCCTGAACACGAACACATCTTGATATTTAATGAGGAATGGTAAGCATATAATCAATTTCCTTCTCAGAGAATTTTTTATGCAGATCTCTTTCCCAATAACCTAAAAATGCGGGTTTAGTTTTGATGTGGGGTTCAATAAGTTTTTTGTAGAGAAAGGAAATCAATTTGGGGGGGTATTTGTTAATAGACAACAACTTTTCAAACCAACCGGCATGTTGTTTCTCTGGAAGAGAACGGGCGTGGATAAGTAACTCCGATTTAAGATAGTTACTGATGAGAAAGCTAGAGGAGGGAAGTTTCAAAAGGGCGGTTAAGTCTGCATCTGAAGGGACGCATCCATCTTTGTCTAGGATATCTGATATGAGGGTGTTAGAATTTCTTAAATGGAGAGGGAGGGAAGGTCTAATGTCTGAGGGGGCTAAAGAACATATATCTTTGATATGTAGGAGAGGAGTCAAGGAAAGCACATCACTATAGTTGGATGAAAACCATTTCCAGAATTTTATGGTAGTATTGATCATAGGATTAGACATCCGAGGAAGAAGATTGAGAGGTTTCCCTGACAAAATAAGAGATCTAAGAGAGGAGTTAAAATTGGCGTTTTCTGTGGTGATCCATAGTTTGTTAGGAGGGTGGCGAATCCAATCGATAACTCTATTCAGGTGAATAGCTTTCATATAAAGCTCTGGATTAGGAAGGCCTATACCCCCATGACGTTTGGCTTTAGTAAGAGAGGATCTTGAGATTCTGGGTCTTTTTTTTTATCCCATAGGAAATGGCTTATAAGGGAGTTGAGTTTCCTGAAAAAGGAGCGGGGAATCCCTATTGGGAGAACCTGGAGAAGATACGTAAGTCTAGGGATTATGAGAGAGATCACCATATTTTTTCTTCCAAACCAAGAGAGAAAGTGACCATCTAAAGAATCCAATTGAGCGGCGATAGAAGATAGAAGGGGGGTGTAGTTTAATTGGAATAAGTCAGTAAGATGGGCATTGATTTTAATTACTAAATATGTGATAAGATGGATGGACCAGTTAAAAGGTGAGTTTGTTTGGAGTAGATTGATAGTCGAGGGGGATAAACCAAAATGTAGGATCTGTGACTTATGGGGGTTAATTTTAAAGTTGGAGAAGGAACTAAAGATGTCAAGAATTTGAAGAATCTTTGGCATAGATGAAATAGGGTTGGTTGTTAGCACTAGAAGATCGTCTGCGAAAGCAGCTAGTTTGCATTCATGGGTACCTATTTTTAATCCTTGGATAGAATCTTCTTGTCTCAGGGTTTGTAAGAGGGTTTCCATGACTAAAACAAAAATAAGGGGGGAAAGAGGGCAGCCCTGTCGGGTTCTATTTTTAATTTGAAAGTATTTAGAGGAATGGTTATTTACTAGAACAGAGGCGGAAGCATTATAATACATGGCGAAAATAGCGTGAATATAGGGGGCAGGGAAATTAAATTTTTCTAGGGTGAGTTTAATGTAGGTCCAGTCTATCCTGTCAAACGCTTTTTCCGCATCAGTACCTAGGAGTACTAGGGGTAGTTTTTTGTTAGATACATAGTAAAGGGCGTCTAATATTTTGGTGGTATTATCCTTACCCTCTCTCCCTTTGATAAAACCCACTTGGTCGGGATGTATCAGATCAGGAAGGATAAGCTGAATTCTAGATGCGAGCATTTTAGCCAGGATTTTCAAGTCAATGTTCAAAAGGGAGATGGGCCTGTAGTTAGCACAGATGGAAGGGTCTTTACCCTCTTTAGGGATAATCGTTATTACCGCTCTTGTCATGTCAGAGGAGAGAGGGAGGTTTAAAAGGGTATGGTTATATACTCGAATCAGGTATGGGGCTAGTGTATTACAAAAAGCAGAGTAATAGGTTGTGGGGAGTCCGTCTGGACCTGGGCATTTGTTTTTTGGGAAAGATTTTAAAGCTTTAGTAAATTCTATGAGATCAAAAGGTTTAGAGATATCTAATCTTTGTGAGTTGGATAAGGATGGTAAATTAAGGTGATCTAAAAAGGATTTAGCTTGAAGAGGGGAGCCTGTAGGTGAAGGGAGATTGTATAAATCTTTATAAAAGAGTCTAAATTGTTCAGCTATGGAGTCAGGGGAGAAAAGTTGTTGTCCTTGGGGCGTTTTAATCGACGTGACGTATCTGGCGTTTTTTCTTCTCTTTAAGCGATTCATCATGAATCTAGAGGCCTTATTGCCATGGGCGTAGAATTTTTGTTGGGATGAGAGGTAAACTTTAGCTGATTTTTTATTTAGTAGATTTTTAAACTCTGATCTAAGAGATGATAGCTCAGAGAGCTGATGGGGGTCAAGAGAGAGTTTATGGAGAGTTTCTAAAGAATGTATGCGTTCTATTATGGAAGAAAACTGTTTATCTGTCAATTTTTTCAAGTAGGAACCTTTGCTTATGAAATGTCCACGAATGAAGGCTTTGTGGGCGTCCCATAAGGTTTGAGAGGAAATTTCGGGGGAATCGTTTTCTCTAAAGTATTGTTCTAAAAGGGAAGTTAAGTAGGCTAAGTGTCTATCTTCGCTCAATATGGATTTGTTTAGTCTCCAATTAGATGGCTTACCATGGCCCGGTTGAAGATGGAAGGAACAGAAGACTGGAGCATGGTCGGATATGGTGATGTTTCCAATCAGGGGGTCAGAAGATAGGTGTAAGGAATCTTTTGAAACAAGGATGTAGTCAATCCTGCTGTATGAATGTCCTGGGGTAGAATAGAAAGTATAATCGTTAGTGGTAGGGTTCATGCATCTCCAAACGTCTAACAAGCCTAATAAATGTAATCTATTTTTCAGTTTTTTAAGGAGTTTGAGAGAAACTGAGGATTTCTTAGAGGAAGTGTCAGCTGCAGGGTGCAATGCTAAATTGAAGTCCCCTGCCAAGATGACCACACCTTCTCTGTTATTTTCCAATATGTCGAGGGCTTCTAAGAGCCAGGGGACCTGATTGTAATTTGGCGCGTATATATTCATCAAGGTAAACATTTTGTGGCCTATAAGTCCCTTAACTAAGAGATATCTCCCCTCTGTGTCTGCAATATGCATGGAGTATTGGAAGGGGACATTCTTCTTAAAACCAATGCTGACTCCCCTAGAGGCCGCCCCATCCGCGCCACTGTGATACCAAATGGGGAATCTAGAATGGGAGAGATCCGGAAAATTCCCTTGCTTGTAATGAGTTTCTTGTAGGAAAATGATTGAACAGTTCTCTTTCCCCAGTAGGGAAAGGACCTGGGACCTTTTAGAGGGTGATCTCAAACCCTTCACATTAAAGGAAGATATCTTAAAATCATTCATGGATCAATAGGTAAAGGGGGGTGAGGGAAGATAGTGGCGGCCTCCAGGGAATCCAGGGGTCCCAAGTCAGTTAAATTGCAGAACAGTAAAAAAAAAGTACCAGGCCTTCAGAATGTACTGTGGTAAAGAATAACATGGTGTGAACAAACAATAACACCTAAAACAGGGTCGCTGAGTGAAAAAAAGGCTAATTATCATTAGTAGTAAATAACAAGTAGTTACGTATACAGTAACTGTCATATCAAGGGGGGAGAGAGGTGTAAACCTCAATTATGATAACCTGCTGGAGTATAACAGTATGAGTAAATGCAGAGACCGTTAAGAATTACGAATTCAATTAGATAAGAGATAGAAGGGGGGAGGAAATTTATAGAAAGGGTAGGGGGAGAATGGGGTAAGAAAGAGGGGGGGGAAGGGAGGAAGGAAGGGGGGTTAAGGTAGAGAATAAAAGAAGAGGTTGCACAATATGGATGACAGCAGAGAGTATTAAGCATTTAATAAGCAATCAGTACTATTGAAAAGACCATGCAATTCTTTTAGGGGTCAGGAGACTGCTTCTCTTCTTGGCTCTATGCTGCTTCGGGGTGCCGACTTTCTCCCAGGGTGTCATCTTAGCGAGGTCCGGAAGAGCTGCAATATTTGAGACGGAGTCCCAACAGGCAATGTCCAGAGGAGGGGAGTCCGTTGAGGAGAGGAAATCTTGGAGGTCATCATGAGAGGAGATCCTGAAAAATTTCCCTGAGAAGTTGAAGGAGATCCCAAAGGGGAAAGTCCATCTATATGGAATACGTTTATCCCGGAGCAGGTCGGTGAGAGGTTTTAAGAATTTTCTTTTTTGTAAGGTGACCGGCGCTAAATCTTGATAAATAGAAACCGGGTTATTTTCAAATGTAATATTTGATAAAGATCTGGCCGCTGATAGGATTTTTTCTTTGTCTCCAAAGTTTAGGAGACGGCAAATGATGTCTCTAGGGGGCTCATTACCTTTAGGCTTGGGCCTTAATGCTCGGTGAGCTCTTTCAAAAGTCATTTGCGATAGGTCTTCGTTTCCCAGGATCGAGGAGGCAATGGTTTTGATGGCCGGGATTAGGTCTTCATTAGCGACTGTTTCAGGGATTCCTCTGAATCGCAGATTGTTTCTGCGACTACGGTTTTCCTGATCCTCCAGACTTACATACAGAGCATTAATATGGTTCTGGCATAAGGAGAGGGATTGCGCCATAGCTGCGTTGTGTTCTAATGAAGCTGCTTGCGTGGATTCCAAAGCATCGACTCTGTGGCCTACATGGAGTATCTCCTGTGTCAGGCCCGCCAACTCTTGTTTCAGAGGGAGTAACGCTTCACCTAAAGCCTGCTTAATGAATCTCCTGGACACCGGTAGGTCCCGGGATGTGTTTCCCTCTCCGGCCTCACTTTCTCCCTCTGACTGACCTTCTTCTCCGCCGTCAGGAGCATGGTCACTTGTCAGCGCCATCTTGGATTCTTTGGCTTCGGCGCCTGTACTTTGTTTTTTCAGGAATTTAGCCATTCCTGAGTTCGGATTTATGGCTTTAGGGATAGCACCGGCGTCGTGGGGTCTCTGCCCTCCTATTTTGACCATGATTCGGGTCTCCGGGGCTTACGTTAGCAAAAATCCCAGCAGGTCTGTGAACGGAGCTCAGCGAGACACAGCCATTCAGCTCCGGCGCTAGCTCCGCCCCCTGGAATATGGATTATTATTTAATATTAGCCATGTTCCCACACCAGCCAAATGGCAGAGAACTTCTAGAAGGCCACCATTGTTTACAATTTCTCACCTCCATTCAGGTAGCACGGATCCTGCAGTAAAGCTTCCCTGCAGGGTGTTTAAGCCATTCACTACTTTAATGAAATTATCAGACATATTGGAACCGCCGATTCATAAGAAATTGTGAATCGCCCGTGCATTACATACATAAACCAGATACATATTTGTATCCCTGTGGCCACGATGAACAGGCCCGTGGTCATAGTTTGGTGGTGGGATGCCAGGGACGGGAGATATACATATCTTCCTACAGAAACCAAATAACGGTACTATGCTTAGACTCTACGGGTAGCCGAAGGCAGATCCATTGGTCCCAGAACCACCTCCCTGCAACATTCTGGTCTGGAGCCATGAGCCCTAATTGGTTTTGTGACTCATTTGCTGCCAGCCCCAGAAGAGGGGTAGTGGATTCCTCCCAGAGGCTGGGAGGGGAGGGGCCGGCTACAGGTCAAAAAGGCTTGTTCCAGCAAGCGGGCGTGTGTTTACTCTGAAGGGAGGTCACATTGTGCCATGTGCTTAGAGGGACCTGCAAACTGCCTCCCATGTGACTACAGCTAAAATCTCATTACAACCCAGAGGACTCCTATACCTGGTAAACTGACTTTTGCTCTGCTTAACCCTGGTTTTACCCTATCATATGTATGTGTAACCTCAGACCACTGTATATATTCTCTGTGTATATCGTGTAATGTCTAGTGTGCCCTTAAGGCAATTAAATATATAATTTAATCTTGTGCTGTTCTGGTATCTCGATCACCAATCCCCATGTCCATGTTTCGGCCTAGTTATACGCTACTCCGAGTTGGTTTCTCACCCTATATAATCCTGTTAGCTGACCGGGCTTATATCAAACGAGAAGCTGGTGGCAGTCTTTCTGGGCTGAGAAAGCCCTGTTTCACTGGGGCAGTGAAAAGGCTCCCTCAGCTTGTTGCCTCTCTGTGCCCGTGTGGACAGGAGGAGTCTGTGAACACTGTACCAAGCTGATCTTACCTCCTCCTCCTCATTGACGGCATAACGTCACGCCTTGCTAACCAGTGACTATACCGTATCTTGCTGGCTCTACGTATTTGACGTCCGGAGGCAGCGAGGTGCGATATTTGTCACAACCCACTATGTTTTTTCTTCATGAAATGCTCATCTAGTTTATGCAATGACTAGTACTATCTATATTTATATGGAAACTGTTTATGATCTTTACATATATATAAATGAAAATTTAAATAAAAAAAACAAAGAAAGAAGAATGCATATAAGGCTGAGGCAAGCATGCATATTTATTAGAGATGAGCAAATTTCTCTAAAATTCGATTTGGCTGGTTACCCGAATTAAAAAAAAAAAATTGGTTCAATCCAAATTTATTTGTGGCGAATTGCATAAAATAAATGCTATTTCCGGGCTGCAGAGAGCATTTAAAGTGGTGTAGAACACTGTGCCTTGCAGTAACATGCATAGGGAGTCTGCTGTGGTAGTGAAAAAATACTGTGAATCAGTATGACGTGCAGATGACAAGTGTCGCTGTTATAATAGCTGCACAATTCACTTAGTAAGGCAGTCAAGGGGCCAAAACTGACCAAATAACTCAAGTGTGAACTCAGCCTTACAGGTCAATGTTAGTGTCAAGAAGAAGCGCACCCCTTTTACACCGTCGGCAGATGATTCCACATAGATGTCTACAGAACCTGTTCTATTAAACACTTATCAGAAGAAGGGTCAAATAAATGATGATGGCAGCCAGGCCAAAAGGCAAAACAGTGGCCAAGTCATGAAGAGGGGATGGTGGAAGCAGCATGAGGAAACAACAGAGCGAACCAATGACAGTTTCTGGAGGTGGCAGCAGCATCAGAAGGAGGCCACAGAGTGGCACGATTACAGTGTGGAGGTGGCAGCAGCATCAGGAAGCCACAGAATGGCACAATGACAGAGTGTAAAAGTGGCGGCAGCAGCAGCTTCAGGACGAGGCCACAAAGTTGCACAATGACAGTGTGGAGGTGGTAGCAGCATCAGGAGGCCACAGAGTGGCACAATGAGAGAGTGTAAAGGTGGCGGCAGCAGCAGCATCAGGACGAGGCCACAAAGTGTCTCAATGACAGTGTGGAGGTGGCAGCAGCAGCAGGAGGCCACAGAGTGGCACAATGACAGAGTGTGGAGGTGGTGGCAGCAGCAAAATCAGGAGGAGGCCAGAGGGTGGCACAATGACAGTGTGTGGAGGTGGCAGCAGCATCAGGAGGCTACAGAGTGGCACAATGACAAAGTGTAAAGTTGGCAGCAGCATCGGGAGGCCACAGGGTGGCACAATGACAGTGTGGAGGTGGCAGCAGCATTAGGAGGCCACAGAGTGGCACAATGACAGAGCGTGGAGGTGGCAGCAGCAGCAGCATCAGGAGGATGCCACAGGGTGGCAGAATGACAGTGTGGAGGTGGCAGCAGCATCAGGAGGCCACAGAGTTGCACAATGACAGAGTTTGGATGTGGCGGCAGCAGCAGAATCAGAAGGAGAGCACAGGGTGGCACAATGACAGAGTGTGGAGGTGGCAGCAGCAGGATCAGGAGGCCACAGAGTGGCCCAATGATAGAGTGTAGAGTTGGCAGCAGCAGCATCGAGAGGCCACAGGGTGGCACAATGACAGTGTGTAGAGTTGTCAGCAGCAGCATCAGGAGAGGCCACAGGGTGGCACAATGACAGTGTGGAGGTGGCAGCAGAATCAGGAGGCCACAGAGTGGCACAATGACAGAGTGTGGAAGTGGCGGCAGCAGCAGCATCAGGAAGAGGCCACAGGGTAGCAGAATCACTGTGTGGAGGCGGCAGCAGCATCAGGAGGCCAAAGAGTGGCACAATGATAAATTGTGGAGGTGGCATCAGCATCAGGAGACAACAGAGTGGTTAAGTGACATAGTGTAGAGGGGGCAGCAGCATCAGGGGACCACAGGATGACCCGGTGACAGAGTGGGGAGGTGGGTGGCAATACCAGTACCAGCTGCAGATGGTGGGTGAAAGAAGACTCAAGTTGCTGCTGATGGAGCTGGAACTGTTCCTATCTCCCCCACCATGCCACAGCAGTCATGGCAGAGAAAAGTGAACGCAGATGACCCCCCCAGTCAGTCCTGCGAGAGGATGGTTGATGGCGAAGATAAGCAGCGACCAACTGACTACATAGGATAAAAGTAAATGAATAAATTGGACTGGCACTCTGTATGTGTGGTAATATGGAATAAATACAATAGATAATATAATAAAAGTGATCACAATTTAATTCAAAAATAAATGCAATAAAATACACGATAAAATTGGAAGCGTATGTAAACGCTAAAAGCAATATAGCAGCACTGGTGTGTGATAATTCAGTTGTTAGTTCACAATAAATGGCTAAAGTCTTGTAAATAACCAAACTTGGTTGGGTAGGGTAGTTGTCCTTTCAAATCACAGTGTTGTATATAAAATGCAACGGGACATACACAAGCGTAGGGTCTGATGGTTGTGCAGCTTATCCAAACAGATCAACACACGCATGCCATCTTCCGAGCAGCGGTGGATTGCAATCAATATAATAGTGCTCCAAGTTAAGGAGATAGTGTCGGATCTTACCTTATCCCGACTGCATTAAAGTAGAGTCACTCACATATGCAGTGCAGATGGTCCCGCACTTAGGGGTAGACGCCGGAGCCGTGCGATTGAAGTATGCTGCAGGCTTTGCCGTCCGTGTCGCAGAATGTGCTGCGTACCCACGTGACCCGTGACGTGTCTCCGATCTGGGACTTTGACCAGGTATCGCGAGATCTGATGTGCGGTGGTCGGGTTAGCAGAGGCTATGTTCAGCAGATCCTGGATAAAAATTTTTCACTGGAGCGCTCCAGTCATTGATGAATATATTCACAGATTATTTCCTCATCTGTGTATAGGAAGAAGGCCTTAGTTGTGATGGGAGTATCAGTTGGTTACGCCAGAACGCGTTTTCGGGGACCTCTTCCCCTTCCTCAGTGGCAGCTGATCTCCCAAGGTTTGGAATGATTTTATATAGGCCGCCTGGATGGACCCAAAAGGCGGTTAGGATTTTCAATTCCAGTTTTTGTTCATTATAATGGGTACTCAGACCCAAAAAGCGGTACGGATTCTCAATTTTATTTCTCATAGGTATTACTCCATGCCCATGGAGTAATCCTATGTAGTAGCTCAGTTTGTCCTCCCTCTCAGCGGGTGTAAAAAAGGCCCCCATTTTTGAAGGGTAGCGAGGGTCCAACAAGGTGGAGAGCCAGAAGTCATCCCTCTGCAGACATTTGGCTGTCACTACGCAAGCAAATGAGCATGCATAGGGCCATTTGTGCAAGTGACCTGGAGGGACTCCTTGCCTCCAACTACACAGCATATTGCCACGGTGTGTCTAGGTCCTCTGCCTCATCTTCCTCATCACCCTGTACCTCCTCTGGCTGCTCCTGCTCCTCTCCTGTCACCTGTGTGTAAAAACCACCCATTTCTCTACAGATTGCTTGTGCTCCAATGTCCTCCTCCTCCAGTGCAGCCCCCACAGGGTTCAAGTGACCAAGAGATCTAGGGGCCATGTCGCCAATCCAGTGACCAGCCAGATTTACCAGCATCTGTTCCAGGACATGAAGCAGTGGAATGACGTTGTTCATCCTGTAGTCCTGG